>NW_024544196.1:0-145000 GCF_018167655.1 Microtus oregoni
AGAACACTGATTTCTTTTTTGGAAGAATGTCTTTTCAGAGATGTTATTAATCAATGGAGGACAACTGACAGACTATATACCATGTCATTACCATTCCCTTCTCACTCAGGTCTTAGGTTAAACTCCTTAGAATACTGTATAAAAGATTCATTGGTTCTAATACATTTTGTCATCTAGGATTACTTTTTACACTAACTCAACCATAGTGGAACTGATGCTGGCTGCTACTGAAGTAATATTGCCTTCAAGTATATCTAACACAGGAAATTAATTCTGATTTGTTAATAATGGATATGACTAATATCTGCTAAACAGTGTTGTAAGATGTGTTTTGTTTGAATAAAGTAATAAGTTTATAAAGTTTTCAACCTTATTGTATGAGTAAACAACTAATATTTTCCTACTATGAACCACCATATTTCCCTGGTAGTAAAACATTTTATTTGATATCTGTTATAGTCTAGTATTTTCTGAAGCTCAAGTGATAAACAGGGTAATTTGCACTATCTTTCTAAAAATAATTCTCATTTAAAATATGATAATTAAAATTATTGTCATTATAAATTACTCGCAAAAGCACTAATATAAGACCAAAGGCTAACTTTTGTGCATAAAGAACAAATAAAGCATTAAATATTATCTGCAAATTAAGTAAAATGTAAGTATGAAATACAATACAATGTACCACATTAGTGTACTCAACAAAATTGTTTAAGAGAAATTGTGTTCTATGTAATGTAAATATAAACTATCTGCAGTTGTACATGGATTTAGAACAATGACATACTTTTACTTTCAGTAAATTTGTGTTATAAATCCACTGTGAGAACTTAATTATTCCACTGATTTTCTGTATTAAAACTTCACAAAACACTAACGTGTTAATTATAATCATACATTTTCCTTCATCTTTGCTAAGTTATCAGCATTTTCCAATTGCAAAAATATAGAAATCTGTTGTAAACAACCTGTTTTCATTATTTATTTTTCCAAATCACAAATTATTCAGTATATAAAAAGCACCTGTAGTCTAAAATTTTATTGCCATAAATTATGCACCCACCCACTGAGACAGTGGAGCTGATCTATTGAGAGCTCACCAAGACCAGCTGGACTGTGACTGAAAAAGCATGGGATAAAACTGGACTCTCTGAACATAGCGAACAATGAGGGCTGATGAGACGCAAAGGACAATGGCACGGGGGTTTGATCCTACGTAATGTGCTGGCTTTGTGGGAGCCTAGCCAGTTTGGATGTTCACCTTCCTAGATATGGACGGAGGGGGGAGGTCCTAGGTCTTACCACAGGGCAGAAAACCCTGACTGCTCTTTGGACTGGAGAGGGAGGGGGAAAGGAGGGGGGGAGGGGGAGAAAGGTGGGAGGAGGGGAGGAGGGGGAGAAGGTTGGGAGGAGGGGGAGGGAAATGGGAGGCTGGGAGGAGGTGGAAACTTGTTTTTTTGTTTTTTTTCTCCTTTTCTCAATAAAAAAAAATCAGAAAAATGTGGCCTTCTAAAGATGAACAACTACTAATCCAAGTAAATTTTCACACTTACAATGGCTTTCTTCTTCTCAAACATTACAGGCATGTTTTAACAGCTGAGGGATTTTAGACACAGATGTAAATGTGCCTGGAAATTATTAACAGTCAAGGTACATGTGTTAGTCCATTTTGTATTGCTATGAAAAATTACCATCTGTTGTATAAATTAAAAAGAAAATAAGTGTATTTTTTCAGAATTCGTGTAATGGAAAGTTCAAACAGCAATGCATCTAAAGCGTAAAAATGTTCTTCTGATTGTATCACCAAATTGTATATAGCATTTCATGCTTATGCAGAGGGAAGAAGGAAAAATGCTAGGAGAAGAGATGGGGAGAGACTAGGGGACAGAGAAGTATGACAAATAATGAAAGCAGAAGGAGATATGGCAGGGATTGTGCTGCTCTTTTATCATAATTCGTAGTTAGGAGATTTTATCCATTCTTTCAAGATCTACGTCATTCTAAGTGATCAATTTTAATCTTCTTTCGGCAACCACGTTCCTTCCAATCATTTTTCACTATGTCCCAGATCATAGTAGTTCCCCTAGCTTTCAATATCATTAAACTGAGAGCTACTCCTTTAGTCATGAACCTTTGGGGAACATGCTATATGTATACCATTCCATTTGTATATTCATATAATTCGAAAGTGACTCTAAATAATAAACAAGAGAACATGTCAATTGTAGAGCCATTATAACATGACTCACTCTTTATTATAAATAAAAAAAAACAGGGCTCCTGAGAGTCTTCAACTGAGAAAGTACTTGCTTCACAATCCTGAAGACCTATATTCAATTCCTGAATCCAGTTGACTCAGATAAATGTCGAAGAACAGAATCATCTCCACAAAGCTCTCCTCTGACTTCTCCATGGATTTTGTGGCACATTTACCTACACAGACACATGATGAGCACATATACAATATTACAAACAAAAAATAAACTAACAGCAATCTATGTTCCATAGTCTGATATTACATGTGTGTGTTAACATTTCATTCTATAATTAACAGAGATTCATAACTTCTATAAGACAAGCATTGCCCCATTGTTTTTTTGCCTTATCAGAATTTTCTAATGGACTTAAAATGTCAAAATGTTGATCAGAACATAAAGTGTTTTAGGCATGCTTAACATATGGCAATGAGTGCTCAATGAAAGTAGACTGGGTGAAGCAGCTACACCATCAAGAACTTTTATTAGGTAGATAAAAAATTCAACACACACACACACACATGCACACACGCACACACATATAGTTTCCTTATATACAAAACTTTTCTTATAACAAAACTTTCCTTATAAGAAGAAAACATGAGGCATAAAGTAAATAAGTAATTAAGTAAATGAGTATCTCCCATGCTCCCATGAAAGATAAAATAGAGCAATAATAAGAAAAGTCACAAACTAAGGAAACCAAACTAAAAATAAATAAATCTGAGATGGAAAAACTTATGTTTACACTGGATTTTTGAAGAAGAGAGGTGAATTGCAATCTATTTTATTTTGTGTAGTTTCCTACATTTGTTATTATTACAAGTAATTTCATGAAAGAAGTTGTGTTATTTAAGAAATACATGAGGTTCAGTTATATGCACTTAAACAAAAGGAAGCATTGAAATAAAATGTCATATTTCCCTGTGGCATGCATGCTTATTGTATTTGGTATGCAGGATTTATATGCCATGGCATTTGGAGTCCACACAATAGATAAATAAATGTAACTCTGAAAGAAAGATTCAGCTGTACTCCTGTCACTGATTGAGATCATTGATGAACTCGAAGGAAAAGTCTATAAATGCATTTGTCTAACCTGAGTGGAACCCGGGGGAAACTGCCTATTTAGTAAAATAAATGAAAAAGATTTGTGTGGGGGTATGGTGCCAAAGGTTAGGTTAAAAGATTTATGAGGAAGTTTGTCAAAATGGAGAAAAGGTAATTGAGTCTTAATCCCATTACTTCGAATGTAGTCTGTGTATTCAAGCAGCTCAAACTCTACATTTGTGGGAATAACACCTAGAGTAAAACGATCAAAAACATCTGTAAGTTATGAATGCACCCAGCCCATATGCTGTATTTTAAATCCAGACTCATAGAATATTGGTGTATTTATCAGTCTTACCACATTTCTCAAAATTGTGACTTCTGAGTATTTATTACTTTTCTCTATTTGAGTATAATGAGAACTGATCAATAATATCTTTAAAAGATATTTTGCTTGTTTTTAATGGACATGTGGCCCATCATTCTGTTCCTTTAAAATAAATTGACTAAGCAATGTAGTAACCATATAAACTGTGGCATTTTTTTCCAGCCCTTGACTCATAAAAGGTAGTAAAACTTGCCCTACTATTTAAAAAGGTATTTAATAAAACATGCTATATTCTAGAAAAGATGAATAGATAAATTGGTTACAGCTAGGGTCTTGAGAAATGAGTGCTGATAATCCTGCAATCTTGACAACCTGAAACCAAGTAAGTCGGCTACAAATTAAGGACCAACTGCATGGGAACATCAGTTAAACTAGTGAGACCAGATTTCACTCAGTCATATTAGCCCAGTATGGAAACAGAGGCCAAAGCGGAGTGAATTCTACTTCACTTTGTAAGGATGGCATGGTGTTTTAAAGGGAGAATGAAAGATCAGGTCTGAGTGGGGATCATTAGTGTTATGGAATTAGGGATGTCCTGTTTGTTCTCACTACCTGATACTTCAAGATCCAGGGCATTGTTTTGGTTGCCTTTACTTTATTCAACATGCTACCTAACATCATTCTTTATCATTTACAAAAAATAAAAGAAAATTGATAAAAAACAAAACTCAACTTTGCTCCTCAGTCTTTCCTGCCTCATATATATATACTTTGTTGTAATGGCTTTGGGAGCTACAGTTTGTTACACAGTATATTCACTTGCCCAAACAGCTTTCCTTGTACACATTCATTACAATGAGTTGTTGGTCTTATTCAAGGGCTCTGGCTTCTGGTACAACATCAATATTAGACCCTCACCAAAACTCCTCTTGGATATCCTATTGTTGCTCCCAGTCATGAGAATATTGTAGCTATGATTCCACAGTACCTTCATACTCTCCAGTAGATAATAGGTTGTATGTTGAGGTGGGTCAACTCAAAATCATGGATGTTGGCCTAGGTGGTAATTAAATTTGTTAACCTCAGACTATTGTAAAGAGGGGCAAACCCATAGAATTGTGGTTGACTTATATTACTTGATTGGTTTTCCAGAAATGGAAAATATAGAATGAGATAATATTGCTTTTTATATATTTGGCACAATGCTCATTTTTAACTAAATGATGAATTCACTAGAACCTTGTTTGGTAAAAGAAAAAATTCATTGTTTGCTTGTAAATATGACCATTTATTCTGAAACAATTACTTTACCTTTTAAGTTTGAACTAGAAATCTTTACTGGTGTAGTACCATGAAATTTCAAAGCTTTTTAAGAAGATTATCTTTCTGAAACTTAATGTATAGTGAAAAAGTAAAGGTTTTCCAAGACTGGGATTTGTAGCCAGAATTGACAGTCTGAAAAGTACATGAATTCACTTATAAAAGTTTGATTTTTAAACTCATATGTCCAAATTTTAGAAAGACAATGCTGATTGTTTTTCTTTCATATAGAAGATGCAATCATGGGAAAGTGAATTACGGGTTGTGAAAAATATTCCAGCCTCTTAGGAGACTAAGGCTTTTGACTGAATGTGGGATAAAATTGATGATCTGAACTTTAACTCAGACACTTGAAACATATGATGACCTGACATTTCTCTGAAGTAAGCTGAAGACACAGAACACACATAAGCCTCCATAAGTGACTTCAGCAGTACCTCTTCCTCATTTAGAGGAAAGTCTGTTATTGAATACTCTCTCGCCACAGAAGAGTGCCTTGGGAAAATGGTTTATCCTAACACATTCTGAAAATTTTCCTAAAGGCTATTTATTCTGCATCAATATTTGGATGGAGGTGGTTTCAAATGCAAACATGCAAGATGTTCCAAGAGCTTAGCATCTTTTTTTGTGTTAACGTTTCTCATAAATAATTTTATTTTGGGCATATAGGTTCTGCTACATATGTAATAAATGTGACTCTTTTTAATATCAGAGTTACCCTTAGGGCAGTAAGTACATTTATTTCAAAGAAATATAAAAATAAAATGAATAGAATACATCAGGTACCTCTCAGATCATTACAAATGAGTCATCAAGCCTTTCTAAATTTCCTTGGGTTATATGAATAATGCCTTGAGATAGACTGCAACTCACTAAACTGTCTTTCTGAGGACTGGGGGTGGGAAAGGTTTTAGAAAGGGGAAACCCCTGGGAAGAATTGTTCTAGTAACTGTCACGTAATTCATCTCAACAGAAGAGAAGCTGATTTTCAATCAGTCTAAGGTAATAGAAGATGTCAGAATTCTAGAGATTATTTTGTCGTCAGTAGTCCACTTACCCTGCTTGAGAACACCCTAGGAATAACAAATGAATCATAAGGTAGAATCACATACAAGCACATTTATTTTCTTCAAATATTGATATTTTCCCCTTTGAGTTATATGTCTAGAGAAATTTGTTCTGTAAAGTAATCCATTAGGGTCAGAGACACGAATGTGTCAAATATGAAGTTTGATGGCCTTCTAAGATTTTAGTATGTCCTGGACTGGGAAAACTTTTGATTATCCATCTGTGTTCCACCTGAAAGAAGATGGGGTATAGTCTAAAGCTGCAGATTAGTGGAAATGCTTGTAGCCGTTTTACCTCATTGCCTGTCAGCTAAATCTTGCTGACAATATAGGAATTCTTCACTACTGAAGGAACGAGCCTCCCTGGACTGATAATTTTCTCAGTTTATGGTGTGTGTGATGTTTTTGTAAAGTGGGAAATAGTTGAGAGTGTGAGTGTGATGATCCTAGAAGGTAAATTTAGGCGATTCAACCAACCGAATACCACCTGAAAATTGGATAGAATTTAACGGACAAAAGCAAACTCAATTGTATGCTCACTTCTCTTGTATTCCCAGGATTTAGCTTATAGTGTATGGCTAATAAGAGACTATATAAATGATTATTAAATGTATGAATAAATGAAAGTGGGCACAAATGAATATTTTCCTGGGATTTTGATGGACATCTGGGTTCTTTTATCATAATCATAGATGTCTTTAGTCATTATCATTCCTAATACATGATAGCTTTATTTATTTTCTTAAATGTTTGATCCTATAAAACTGGGATAAGTAATTACAATAAAGAGAAAATACAATGGATGTATGAAGAATGATTCATTTTTTAATAAATTATTTTATTACTTTAAATAATACCAATCCAAATTCCCATTCCCTCCCCTCCTCCCTCTCCCTCCACAGACCATCCCCCCACCCCTCCAACCCTAAGAAAGTAGTACCATGAACCCTGCCCTGTGGAAAGTCCAAGGCCCTCCCTACTATGTCTAGGTTTAGCAAGGTTTACATCCAAAGAAAATAGGATCCCATGAAGCTGGTATATGCAAGTAGAGACACATCCCAGTGTCACTATCAGTGGCCCCTCAGTCTTCCCCAGCTGTCAACCCCATTCAGAAGGGCTTAGTTGTTTCCATGGTCGTTCATTCCCAGTCCAGTTGGAGTTGGTGAGCTGACATTAGCTTAAGCAAACTGTCTCAGTGGATGACCCCCTCATGGTCCTGAATTCCTTGCTCATACTCTCACTTCCTCCACTCTTCAACTGGATCTTTGGAAGGAGCTCAGTCTAGTGTTCCTATATGGGTCATTGCCTCTGTTCCCGTCTGTTGTTGGACGAAGGTTCTATAGTGATATTTAAGGTAAGGTCAGTTCAGACACCCTCTCTATTTTTTAGGGTCTCAGCTGGGTTCATCCCTGTGGGTTCTTGGGCATTTTTCTTTTTTAAAATTTATTTTTCCATTCAAAAATTTCCACTTCCTCCCCTCCTCTCATTCCTCTCCCACCTCCCCACTCACCCTCCTCCCTCCCCTCCAGTCTTAAGAGAGGGCAGGGTACCCTGCCCTGTGGGAAGTTCAAGGCCCTCTCCCCTCCATCCAGGCCTAGGTAGGTGTGCATCCAAACAGGCTAGGGCCCTTGGGCATTTTTCTAGAGGTAGGCTTTTGCTAACTCCATAATGGCTCCCTCAATCAGAAAACTGGGAATCAACCTACCTCAGGTTTCACTCTTGGGAATATATCCAAAATATGCTCAATCATACTACAAGAGTATTTGTTCAACTATGTCCATAGCAGCATTATTTGTAATAGCCAGAAATAACCTAGATGCTCCTCAATGGAAGAATGGATAAAGAAAGTGTGGCACATCTACACATTAGAATACTACTTAGCAATAAAAATTAAAGACATGCAAATGGACAAAATTAAACATCATCCCGAGTAAGGTAATCCAGACTCAAAAGAGCAAATATGGTATGTACTCACCCATAAGTGAATACTAATCATAAACAAAGGCCAACGAACCTATAGTTCAGGGTCCTAGAGAAACTAAGTAATAAGGTGAACCCAAAGAAAAACATATACAGACCCACCTGGAAATTGGAATCAGACAAAAATTTGCGAGCAGGGGAGCAGGGGGGCAGGGGGTAGAGGGAGGAGAAGGGGAGTTGAGGAGAATTTGAGGGAATGGGATGGTCGAAATGGGGGAAGGAGAGATATGAGAGCAAGGAGAGAGATATCTTGATTGAGGGAATGATTCATATGCCTGAATTTCTTCGGTGAAGGAAACCTTCACCAACAGCTCCATCAAGCAATAGAACTTGGCAGCTTCAGACACGTGGTGCTTCTAACTTCAGAGCCAAGGATATAAGAAAGGGTTTTTGGAATCTCCCCTTGTGTCAAAGGAAAGCCACTGAGGCCAGATGTATATCTGAGATGTCACTACATAGAGGTCTGGACAGGCCATTGCCTGGAACTATGAAGGTGATAAGTGGATTGTCTTGGAAACTCAAAGATGTTGGAGGTGGCAGAGTCATGGGATACTTGCCAAGGAAAGCTGCAGACCAGGTGTGAATCAGTCCAAGAGAAAGAACTATATTGCAGTCAGCAAAGGTGAAAGGACTTGGAAATCTGAAGAGCTATTTGCTATCAGATGGAGATGCAGAATTTAGAGTTTGTAGTGCTAGTTGTTCTTACTTTGGTGCAGTATTTCCTCACTGTGTACCCTTTCCTGCATTGTGAGATGGTGACATAAGTTCTGTACCATTGCATGTGGGAAGTATGTGACATTCTTTTTGATTCTTATTTTATGGGGGATTACACTTAACAGATTGCCATATATCCCAGAAGAGCCTCTGGACTGGAAAACAGTGTTGAGATGGTTACAAACTATAGGGACTTTTGAAGCGGACTGAATGCATCTTTGAATTATGATATGGCTACACGCCTATGAACATGAGGAATACAATGTTGTAGTTTGAAAGAGAATAGCCCCCATAGGCTCAGATATCTGAACGCTTGGTCATTAGTCAGTGGTGCTACTAGACAGGGATTAAAGGTGTGGCCTTATTGGAGTAGGTGAGGCATTGCTGGAAGAAGTGTGCTATTGTGGGTACAATTTGAAGTTTCAAAATCCTATGCCAGGCTCATCCTCTCTGCCAGCAAATCACGATGTAGCTCTCAGCTACTGTTCCAACACATGTGTGTTACTATGCTCCCTGCCATGATGGTAACGGACTAAGCCTCTGAAATGGTAAGCAAGTCACCACTTAAATGATTTCTTTTATAAGCGTCCCTTCATAGCAATAGAACAATGCTTAAAACATACTTTCATAGTTTACTTAATGTGGCTTTTGCAATAGAAACATGTCTGAAAGTATTATTTATATATATGCACAAAAATACACTAAAGTCCAATTATTACTACATTTTTAGATGAGTGTATCCATCCTGTTTAGCTCTTAAATTCCAGTAAGTATGGTAATAGGCCAGAGACATAGGATTTACTTTCATAAATAGCAGATAAATTGTACCATGTAATGTCTCAAATTCATTACACTAAAATTTAGAGATGTTAGTTTGCCCTCTTCATCTTCCTGGGAAAGATTGCTTTTTCGTTTGTTTTGGTTTTCAAGACAGGTTTCTCTGTGTATCCTGGCTGTCCTGGCTACACAGAGAAACCTTGCAGACTGGGTTGGCCTTGAATTCACAAAGGTCCACCTGCCTCTGCCTCTCTCATGCTGGGAATGAAAGCATGGGTTACCAATGCACAGCAAGATTGCTTTTTTTTTTCATTTCCTCTACCTGGATCTTCTGTAGCCTTCATATTCCTCTTAGCTTGGAATCCTCTTTATAGGACCAGGATTATATTGATTTTCTAGTTGTACAGGGTACTTAAAAATGCTATAGTAATATATGAAAAATGCATGGCTTTTACTTGTGAAAAGATTAATAACAATTGCTTTTATCTTTTGACAAATAAGTTTTGACAAATTAGTAATAGACTAGTTTTTAATTCAATATCTAAATAACACTAAATTGGATCGTCATTATTTTAATGCTGAAGTAAACATTCCTGGGCAACTCAACCAATTTTTTTTAAAGTTATGACTCCATGAATAAGTAAATGCAGAGTGTGAATGAAAACAACTTTAAATTATGCTATGCAGACAACTTTAAAAGAATTTTAGAAGAAAAGGAGAAGATAATGAACGAGCAGAATTTAATTTTGAGGGTTTTTATTTCAATTCTGCATTGGGCTGGAGGCCAGATTCCTAATTACTTCTGTATATACAGTATAAAAATTGCTTAAGGGATGCTGGATGAATTTTCCAAAAGACAATTAAAGATTCTCAGTTGAATAAAATAATTTTTTTCCTGATAAATTTTGTGAGTGTGGTGGTTTCCCTGAATGGGTGACATTCTGGACAATCTATTGAGAGGTGCAGTTCATGACAAAAGTAAATGTGCTTTTTGAAGATACTGGGATTAACTTATTTAATTATTTGTTCAATTAGCTACATTTGCAAGATTTATAAACCTTAAATGTTAATCTTAAAGCCTTCCCTTTCTGCATATTTTAATGGCTCTGGTGTTCCTGTGGCTTTGCTGAACTCCTCAGCTATTGCGACTTCATAAGAGCCTTTAAAATGCACAGTTGCCCAGGTCCTGCCTGAGAAGATTCTGATTTAATTGGTTCAAGAAGCATTCTGATCATTGAGATGTTTAAAAGCTCCCCAGGTAATTATAATGTCAAGGTAAGGTTGCAAACCACTGGATTTGGGGGAAAAATACCAGCTCCTATAGAAGAGTCAGTAAATTCAAATTAAATCAGAGTGAAGCAAAGGCAAAAAGGAGAGAAAAGTCCATGAAGCATGCACTTTAAAAGCATGTATTGTCAGTAACACATCACTGAGCAAGACTGCTAAACTCACTAACCTGTTTTTGTTACAATGTTCCTGGTGCAAAAAAAATGAATTATATTGTAATAAGAACAGAAATCCATTTTACAAATTTTGAGATTTTTAATAAGTAGATATTATATAATCATATGATTCTCTGAGAGCATAAGAAACTATTGATTTATATTAGATTGGCCAGCTGTAAGTCAGCAGCAGGTTTTTTTTTTCATTTCTTTGTCATTTTCTTTTTGAAAATGCGTTATTTCGACTTCTTTTTTTTTATTGCGAAAAGAAGAAAAAAAAACATAAACAAAAAACAAGTTTCCACCTCCTCCCAGCCTCCCATTTCCCTTCCCCTCCTCCCACCCTTCTCCCCCTCCTCCCACCCTTCTCCCCCTCCCCCCACTCCTCTCCCCCTCCCTCTCCAGTCCACAGAGCAGTCCTGGTTCCCTGCCCTGTGTTAAGTCCTAGGTCCTCCCCCCTCCGTCCATATCTAGGAAGGTGAGCATCCAAACTGGCTAGGCTCCCACAAAGCCAGCACATTAAGTAGGATCAAAACCCCCTGCCATTGTCCTTGGTGTCTCATCAGCCCTCGTTCGCCATGTTCAGAGAGTCCGGTTTTATCCCATGCTTTTTCGGTCACAGTCCAGCTGGCCTTGGTGAGCTCCCCGTAGATCAGCTCCACTGTCTCAGTGGGTGGATGCACGCCTCGTGGTCCCGAATTCTTTGCTCATGTTCTCCCTCCTTCTGCTCCTCCTTGGGACCTTGGGAGCTCAGTCCAGTGCTCCTGTGTGGGTCTCTGTCTCTATCTCTATCCATCACCAGATGAAGATTCTATGATGACATGCAAGATATTCGTCAGTATTGCTCTAGGATAGGGTCATTTCAGGTTCCCAATCCTCAGCTGCCCAAGGAACTAACTGGGAACCTCATCTTGGGCACTAGGGAGCCCCTCTAGGGTCAAGTCTCTTGCCCACCCTAAAGTGGCTCCCTTTACTAAGAATTGTGGTTCCGTGCTCCCCTATCCACCTTTCCTTTATCCCAATTCTCATGTTTCCCAGGTCCCCCCTCCTTCCCTTCTATTAGTGGTTTTAATTCAGTTTCTTTCTCTTTCATTTTTTACTTTAACTGATTATTTGTGGATTTTCACATCATGCATTTTGTTACCACTTACCTCCAAGTCCCCTCACATCTGCCTTCTGCCCTTGCACCCTCCCCCTAAAACAAAACCAAATTTAAAAGAAAAACCAAAACAAAACAAAGAAGCAAAACAAAAACCAAAAGAACAATTTTGTGGAAGATGCAATGTAGCCTGTTGAAACTCACAGTTGACCCTTTAGTCCAATCATCTTTAACTGCAAATGGTCATTGCCAGGAGTAATTGGTCTGACTCCAGGCTTCTGCTTTCTGCTACACAACAGATAATGGTATTTCACTTCCGCTCCTCTGGGATATTCTGTTATCCCATGTCATGGAGAGCCTGCTGTTTTGGATCTGTAGGTAACTCTCCTTCACATGTTCCAGCAGTTCATAGGTTCAGGGGATGCCAGGATGGACCAACTCATAGCCCTGGTTCTGGCCCTGGCTGGTAATTAGGTTGGTCAGCTCACTAGCTTTCTCTCCTAGTCAGTTACTACCAGGATGAGCTCTCCAGCACTGCCTTGATTAGCTCACCCAATACAGCCTACATCAAGGAGCTGGGCCAGTTCTCTTGTTCTCGGGCCCTCATATCCAGGTCCCCCCGACTCACATTGCCAGGAACAGATCGACTGTTTAGCCCAGGCAGGGTTCAGGACCCTCTCTCCTGATTACTGCAGGGAGAATATGAGAGGGACAGGGGCAGGGCGGGACGGGACGAGCAGAGTCTGCTGTCCTGCTCTCAAATCCTCAGGCCTGGCTCACCTGTGGACCTGACAACTAGTTCAGCTCTACTGAACTGCATCTAGTGTAGGGCAGGGCTAGTTCTCACCCTTTTGACCTCTGGGCCAGCTCTCTTGCTTGCCACAGGTAGCAAGTGATAGAGGGGGAGGGTGTCTTTCCCTTGCCCATGCCACCAAATGGCAGATTAAGGGGACAGTTAAACTCTGTTGTTCTCACACCCTCAGGGCTGGCTCCCTGGCATCACAGACAACAGGGTCAGTTCTATTGTGCTGCCCAGGCAGGAAGCAAAGTTTGCTTTCTCATGCACTGCAGCCAGTGAAGGTCAGGGCCCAGATCTCCTACTCTTGTGACCCCAGGGTCAGCTCCTTCACCCACTGAAGGTGGTAATAGATGGGGGACATTTTTCCTTTACCAATGCCACCACATGGCAGACAAGAGGGACAGGGTCAGCTCTCCTGCTCTCATGCCCTCAGGGTCCACTCACCTGTGTCCTAGACCACAGGATCAGCTCTAATGTGCCTGCCTGGTAACATGCATGCCTATGGAGAGGGGGCAAACTCTCTCCTGAGGGGTTGGGCCAGCTCCCTGTTGCAATATCCAGTGAGGAACAGGACCAGCCATTCCAGGCCAGTGATTGGCTCAACACAGCATGGTTCCAATGATCCCTGTGCTAACACTGGTCATGGACATCCACACAGACGTGGACCCAGACATGGTCCTCAGCAGCAGCTCAGGTCCAGATGCCACCATGGCCCCAGTAGCAGCTCTGGCAGCAGCATGTCCCCCAGGGAATCAGCATAGTCCCAGGTGGCTAGCCAGAACCCTGGCATCCTCAGAGCCCTTGGTGGCAACCGGAGTCACGGACAGGACCACAGACCAAGACATGACTCTAGGTAGCAGTCATGTCCTGGACATCCCCATGGCTTGAGGTGGCAATACCAACAACACAGATCAGCATGGCCTTGGGTGCCCCATGGTCTGTGAATACAGACATGGTCAGAGGTAGATGAACAGACCGTGGTCCTCCAAATTGGCCCTGGGTGTTGACAACAACTCAGATCAGTACTGCTGTAGGGCAACATTGATTCTAGTTTTTGGTTATATGTATATATATGTTATTTCTTAAACAAAAAGAGTCTATCAAAAAATTAATGATTTCAGAAAGCAAATTTTAAATATCTGGGAAAACAAAGCTGCAATAAAAGAAGATTCATGGTTTTTTACTAGACATAAGGAAAACTAGGAGAACAGATACTTAGCTTCATGATATATTTTTTAAAGAGTAAGAGAAATACCATTAAGAATATTAGACAGATGCTACGTGTGGTGGTGAAAGCCTTTAATCCCAGCACTTGAGAGAGACAGAGGCAAGCAGATATCTGTGTATTGGAGGGCAGCCTGGTCTATATAGTGAGTTCCAGAACAGCCAGGGCTGTTATGAAGAGAAATTCTGTCTTACAAAACAAAAGCAAAAAGAAAGAAAGAAAAAAGTATTAGCTAAGTTCTTTCAAATATCAAATTATGAATTGTTTCTAAAATTTCGAAACCACAAACATAGATTCAGAGCTTCTACATTGGTATTCAAAAGCCCATATATATCTTATTATGATACTAAATATCTCATAAACAAAAATAATGACTAATAATAAGAATGTACATGTCTAAGCGCTATGATAAATTAAACCAACAAGAGGCCACTAAATCTTCATGCTGAAATTAGATTTGTCTTATGAAAATAGTCAACTGTCTAAAGTCTTATCTCCAAGGTGGAGTAGAGACATCAAGAGATACCAAACCAAAAGTAAAAGTTCTCTGCAGCAAAAAAAATAATAGTCATAATAATCTATCCCATGCATGTAAGGAGGGGTCATAAAATATTAAAGTAATAAAATATAAAATATTTCTATATTATGAAAAATATTGGTGAAATTAAAAGAACTCATTCACAATTTAGAAGGTTGAAATTTCATTTAAGGTGGAAGAGAAGAGAAGTTAAAAATATGGCAAATAGTCTATTTAAACCTAAAAAGAAGTCTATTAACATCAGAAAAAAAAGTAGAGTGCTCAAACATAGTACTCTTAAAAATGCCATCCTTTGTAGTCCAAATGCAAAAATATGCCAAATATTATAAAAAGTCTTACAGAATGCATGTCCAAAACCAATACTATTATCCAATTGATATTAAGAAAGATCACCTGTGACAACAATATAACTTATTCTTGCAAACCTCATATTAAAAGTGACAGAAATAATGATACTAATAAAATGTAACCACTGCTCCAGCCTATCACTCTTTAAGTACCTGGTTAGAAAGCAAAGCTCTCATTATCCAGAGATGTTCAAAATCAGAAATTTCTGTGAACTAACTTAGCAGGAAAGTCAATGAATAAACAAAAAAGATATTTAAGTATATTTCTAGATACCTAAATTTTGGAAGGAAATTTTACTTGGGTATGTATGTTCTTCTATAACCTATGGTATAATCAAACATAAAAATTAACTAGAGGGCATATAGTTGTGAGAGATATTAATCTGAAGTTAACCTGATAGCAGTATAGATGGTAGTGTTTAAGAAATATTGAATAACTTGTCCTTTCTCCTTGTATAGTTATGACAGGCAGACTTATGGTCTTTTGTCCATTAGATTCTAAATGTGCAATGCTTCTACCCAGATAATACACATTTCCTTTTTTTTTTCCTGAGGAGAATGAGCTATTATAGCTGTGCATTTTTATGCTATAGGATAAACAATAGTAAACTCTCTTGGCAATGGTTTGTTTCAAGCTGTAAAATGTTTACATTCTTAGTTCTTTGCTGTTCATTATTACTGTTACAGAGCCAGGGAGCCATACTGAGCCAGAAGAATTTTTGGAGGACATTTAAAATACACATGTTCTATTCTGAGACATGGAACCCTTATTGTCGTTAGAGTAAACTCTCTAAGGATAAACAACAAATAACCCTTTGTCAATGTAACTTATATCACAATCAGACAGATCTGTGGAAGGGGAGAGTATACCAAAGTAGAACTTAAAAGCAGTATCTGAAATGAGAGAGTTAAGTTGCATTTTGAAAAAAATAGTTTTGATAATTATATTAAAAAGTAAAAATCCAACTTCACATAACACAAGATATTAAAATTTAGCTTTATATAATGTTCCAGTGTAAGCAATTTCAAAAAACTCAAAGAGTAATATTAATGCTATTTCTTTTATTATTATTATTATTATTATTATTATTATTATTTTATTACTTTAAAAAATACCAATCCAAATTCCCACTTCCTCCTTTCCTCTTACTTCCCTCCCACTCCCTCCACACAACCTTTCGCTAATCCCCCTCCAATTTTAAGAGAGGGCAAGGCACCCTGCTCTGTGGGAAGTCCAAGGCCCTCCCCACTACATCCAGGTTGATCAAGTTATATATCCAAAGAGAATAGGATCCCAAAAGGCCAGTACATGCAGTAGAGACAAATCCCAGTGCCATTGTCATTGGTCCCTCAGTCTGCCCCAACTGTCAGTTACATTCAGAGGGAGTAGTTTGATTCCATGCTTGTTGATTCCCAGTCCAGTTGGAGTTGGTGAGCTTTCATTATCTCAGGCACACTGTCTCAGTGAGTGAACCCCTCATGGCCTTGACTTCCTTGCTCATACTCTCCTTCCTTTCACTCTTCAACTGGACCTTAGTAGCTCAGTCCAGTGCTCCGATGTGGGTCTCTGTCTCTGTTTCCGTCTGTTTTAGATGAAGGTTCTATGGTGATATTTAAGATAATAATCAGTCTGACTACAGGGTAAGGCCTGTTCAGGCTCCTTCTCTATTGCTTAAGGTGTTAGCTGGGGTCATCCTTGTGGATTCCTGAGAATTTTTCTAGAGCCAGGTTTCTTGCTAACCCCAAAATGGCTCCCTCAATCAAGACATCTCTTTCCTTGCTCTTATATCTGTCCTTTCTATTAATGCTATTTCTACAATGCACGTGATGGCAAAGGCCTTTGCCATGTCCAACAGAGAAAAATTATTAAGGTATCCCTCATGTGTATTTCCCCCATTGACTAATTTTTTTTTTATTTTCAATGCAATTTTTTTTGAAGTTTAGTGGAAAAGTAAAGCCATTTCAGTAAAATGCAATAATAAGTTTGTAAAGAAATGCCTTAACTGTACTCTAAGTCTCATGGAGAACACCTATAGAAAGAATAAAATTAAATCATGCTTTTTCTACAAAGTGTGAACAGTAGCTCCTAAACCTTTATGTGCAGAAATGGGGATTTTAATGGGTTTCCATGTATCTTAATTTCTCCTATCAACTTTCTTCTCCAAAATTCTATAAATTCTATTTTTAATTTTATGCGGACATATTTTTCTTTGTTCTCTAAATATAATTAGGTTTCTAATATTTTGTCAAAGATTATTTCTAAAATGTGAAAACATAAAGACCATGTATATTATTATAAAATTATAAGTATATTTTACTGTAGAACCAACTATGATGTTGGATTTACATTTAATTTCATATTTGTTCACCCACAAGGTACCTCTGCTACATTAAAGGAGAGTGTTCTGGTTTAATATTCAAATGCATTCTCTTTTCTTATGTTCCACTGATGTCTTAACTTCAAATAACAATATAAAAATTAATAAATTTCTTGAGTTTTCAGTCATTTCTTAAATCTCTTCCTAATGTAAAGATCTGTTTATACCCCCCCCATGTGAACACATAGCCCCTCCAAATGTAGTAGAAGGCAGTTCAATCTGACTGGTAGAAAAAATGAGAAACTTCTCTGCGAAGGATCAAACTTCATTAATGTTTTTCTTTATTCATTTACTTTATATTTTATATAAACTTATATACCCTGTGCTTTACTTATATTCCCTTCATGAGAATCTTTTGATAGATTTGAGATTTTTGTTTTGCTTCGTTTGTTTTCTGGAGGTCTTTGGTACAGAAAAAAAGTAAGGGGAACAAGCAACTTGGAACACTAAATTCCAGTTGAAAGAAATATTGGAATGACAGAATGCAAAAGGAAAGTGAGAGTAAATTTAGATATCAAGTATATTGCTGCTACCGACACAGGTGAAAGGCCAATATAGTATAAATAGCTACTCAAAAATATTTCATTTATTTTAGCAAAATGCTTACATGTACATGGGAGAAACTAATAAAAGATCAATTTCACCATAGAAAAAGGCAAAGCTGAGATTTTATAGGATAAAGCAGATAGAGAGTGTTTGAAAAGGAAAGATATTTTAAATTTTTTCTTAAAGATATTGCTTAATCAAATGGCAGCAAGATGGGTGGTGTTGATGTCTAGTAACTGAAGAGAACCACAATTGGGGCAAAAAAAAAAAACCCACAAACACTCACAATTATAAATGTACACAAAAGAAACTTTACAATTTGGCAGGGATAACTGTGGGTTCTTTCACTTAAAGAAAACATATGTGTGGCCAAGAAAATAAAAATTGAGATGGTCTTCTGGAATTCTAGTAAGGGCTTAGGAAAGCAGAAGCTAATTCTGAATCCTATGTTATCCATAGACAGATAAAATGCAGTAATTCGCTATTTAATTTTTATTTGCAGGGAAAAGGAGAGTAAAAGGAAGCTGGACATGCCATTGTCTAAGCAGAAGTGATAAATCCTATCCATCAAAAAAAAGTGAACAGAGAATATCTTAAGGGGAAAAGAGGGCTTTGTGACTAATGTTCTTAATTTCCTATCGACCTAGGCATGTGTAGCAAATAAGATATGACTCTTCAGTAGGCCGTGTCTTGGTTTTCAATTGATAGCTAAAGAACTCAGACACACTGAGAGTAGCTATTCAAATCATAATGCTTAGCTATTTTTGTAAATGAAAATGAGTTTTACCTTTCTACCATATGAAATTTGAATGACAATGATGATTGAGGTTGAAAACGAAGCAGAGAAATGTGTTTGAATTTTTTTTCAATAAAATACTCAAGTTAATATCTTAAGCCAGGCATGAGTGGCTTGACTTACCTTTGATGACCCTCGCTTCATATACATCTTGTGTTAGAATTCTCAGCATGTTCATAGTGGATTCTAAATGTCAAAGACCTTACAGCTACTATTATACACATTTTATAGCCAAACAAAGTAATCAAAGATAGAAATGTTTAGAAGGAAATGAACTGATAGTCCTGCCATCATCCTGGAAGTTTTTCCATTTTTCAAACTCAGAGAACAGGAATTGAACTGAACCTATTCTGTGATCATCTAGGTCTCAGAACTTGAACTCCATTTCTGAACTTGTAGAAGCCCTCAGCAAGTGCATCTTTCCACAGATCAATACCACTCTTGGTCTAGTAATGAGAATGTAACAAAGAAAGATGAGAGACTAGATTTGTTCTCTTCCTATTGACACTGAGTAGGCTATGCACTGTCTTGGCGAAGCTGCTGTCTCTCTCTCTCTCTTTTTTTTTTATCAGAAATAAAGCTTTGGTTCTCGTGGAAAGCATGTCTTTTCACAGTTGTCTATGTTATACACACTTTTGGCTTGTATGGAGTCTCTGGTGATTCCAATAGAGTTATGTGCTGAAATAGGAATGGATTACAAATATTGATATCTATATCTTCCATATATATGTATATATATATATATATATATATATATATATATATATATATATATATAGTATCGTATGTGTTGCTCCTTTACATGTCCCATTGCCTCATATGACTTTACATATGAAGCTCAAATTCAGCAATGAAACTACTTAAATTTTGCACAACTTGGATACTGTAGTATTGAAATGAGGATGTGATTTTTTTGAACTCAGAAAGTTGTGTGGTGGGACATGACTCATGCTGATAAAGCTGGTCTGTTGGACATGTCTAATTCTATATGTGAAATCTGATCAGTAAAAACAAAAGAAGAAAGAAAAGCTTTTCAGGTCTTACGCCTAAATGCTTTAGAATCAATAGGAGTAAGAATACGTGCAGGGCGGTCCTCTCCCCTAGTTAATGTTTTAGCTTTGTCAATATATACAGCCGGAATGCAGGCAAAGAGTTTATATTCATCTATCTTCATTTAAAAATCACAGTATATGAAGGTTTTCTATTGGTTAGAAATTTTGTTCTTCAGAATAGCAAGTTATACCTACCTCTTCTACACGTGCCCCCCCCCCAACACACACGTGTGCTTGTGAGAGAGATGTTTGACTTCCTCAGTGGATATTGAAATTATTTTTATCAAGTTATTTGGTGAATATATCATCAAAACAAGTGAAGAAAAATATTTATATCGGGTCAGAGTATTCCCCAACTCAGAAGCACGATGGCTAATAGATTATTATATTAAATTACCATAAGCTTATTATAGACATTATGATAGATATAAAAACCACCAATAACCACACCCCTTTCTCTGCTCTCTAATAACCATTTCATTTTTATTGCAATGTTTTAAGTGTTAACACTTAATATTTTTATAGGAGTAATATGATATTCTCTTATTTTGGTAAGATTCAATTTTGCAAAATCATCTATTACTATAAGAAGAAAATAATTACTTAAGCAAAAAAGTACCCTAGAAAGTATTTATTTCCTGGCCTATGATCTGCTTTGGAGCTACATTGTGATCATGAATGAAAATCAAAATAAATAAATAAATGAATAAATAAATAAATAGTCTACCAATTTTTGAAAGCTTTGAGTATTGCTTAAAAGAAAACCCTCCTTGCTGTTTTTTATTTTAATTGTCGTGTAATTGACTAATTCTACAGTAACTAGGGTTGGGAGTAACTAAAAACCCGCTATGTTCCTAATGATGTTCAATGAGGCACAGGAAATGAATAGATGGATATGGTCCAGTTGCTAGAAAATAGTTGTTTGTTATTGACTTGTCTGAGAGGAAATGAACACTTTCATTTTTCAGTGACAGAGTATAAAGTGTTCCTCACTAGGGCTGTTCTAAAAGCTCCATGCCCCTTTGAATTCTGATAAGGAGGCAGTAAAGGAAAGCATTCAAATAATCTCAACTAACACAGGTTATTTTACAAGCTGGGTGTTTTTTTATTCCTTTATATGTAAATTTTCCCCAGACTTCAAACCAAAGAATTTCTGCAATCTGTATCACATACAACATTATCAGCAAGGTGGCATTTAGCTTCCTTTAAATGTTAATTACTAGGGGGACTAGAAAAGTTGTGGACTTTGTAGGGATAGATCTCAGGGAGAGCAAATCAATAGTTCTCAAACTTGGCTGTGCTTTGGAACTTTGACAAATAGTCCCCCCTCCCCCGGGTCCTGTTTTCAGGAGTTCTGACTTAAGTGGCCTGTGGTCCCAGTATCTCAATTTAAAAGTCTGCTTAATGACTCTATTATGCATTCGTGGTTATGGTCACAGAAAAGGAAAGGAATTATGGAGATGCAGTAAAGCAAACAGTTCCATTTCTTTCCCTGTTTTTCATTTTAAATAACTATTATAATACCCCTATTCAAATTATAAAGACTTGAACTATACCTGTTTGCTACCAATGTCAATATGAAATCTACTGCTTCAGTGTTGGCCCTTGCCCCCCCACATAGTACAAAGATAAAGAGAGACTTCATGTTCAAGTATGTATTTATGATAATATAGAAAGTTGGCTGACTTCTTCCACCTACTAACAATCTGTCAATACATCCATCTGTCTATCCATCCATCTACCAACCATCTACTAGCTTGCTCAAGGTATCAGGACTCATGGAGAAATTTACTAACTCCTTGGTAGTATTATTAATAGATATCAATAGATTTATTTTACTAAAGAGGCAACAAGCAACATACTAGCTAACACGAAAGGCAAGTGTTTAATCTTAAACTATCTCCTTCTGTATTATCAGATCTCCTCTCCATTCTTTTCCACCTTGCTTTGTGTCTTAGCTTAGGAATTCCAATTGAGAGAGAAGGGAACAGGTGCTGAGAGGAAAAGAAATGATAGTATTTATTTCCTTCCTTTTTGTAAGACCCCACTGATTGCCACTGTCCCTTTGCAAAGACCACATTTTTTTCTTGCTCTCTCTGGTCTTTCTTTTGGTTTTCTAGTTTTGGTAAATGAACCTCCTTTCCCCTGATCCTTAGGGCTAAGTGAGCTCTGTATTTCTCATAATCTTCTCTGGATTTTCATAATGCTGACCACATCTCTGTTAATGATTTATTTAATAAACTGTACTTATATATTCCAGATAGGAAAATATATCCTTTCTTGGCAAGGAAAGTTGAAGTTAAATTGGTAGATCATGATTCTAAGCAAACTTAGCCAGGCAGAAAGACAGTATCACACTCAGATTTTGGAGTTTCTCTTTTTAAAGATAGGAAAGTAGAAGGGGGTGCTCTTTGAGATATCTGAAGCATAATAAAGGGATCATAAGGGTAACGGGAGGATGATTATAGAGGGTAATGGGAGGATGAATATGTATTAAAGTGTACTATCTACATGTTGTGATGATTAATATTGATTATCACCTCCACAGGGTCTAGAATTCCTAGGAGACAAGCCTCTGGGTATACCTGAGAGGCACCGTCAGTATTTGGTTGGCTTATGGGTATGCCTGTAAAAGATTATCTAGATTAGGTTCATCGAGAAAGGAAGACCCACCTTATCTTTGGGCAGTACTATTCTGTGTGCTGACATCCTGCGCTGAATAACAGAAAGTATGCTGAGTATCACCATTCATAGCTGTTTCCTGACTATGGATGCAACGTGATCAGTCATCATGAGTTTTTGCCACCAAGATATTCCTGGTATAACAGATTGTGACATCAGATTAGGAGCCCAAATAATATTTTTCTCTTTTTTCTTCCTTTTGCTACGTCATTTTATCTATATCCCAGAAACCAGAAAGGTAATTAATACATGTGTGACAATATCTCTTTATGAAATTCACTATTCTATACAATGAGTACATGATAACAAAATAGCTAATAATAGAAAACTGTGCTATGCTCATTGGTGATATGCGATTAAAGAATTCATATAAATGTGTGAAATCACCTGTAGTCCCTAGAGAGATCTTTTTCACAATCTTAAATAGACTGTATATGCTAAAAATTCGTAAATTTTTCAAGGACGTAATAAAGTGATTTAATCTTGCTACTTCCTCTTGATTACTATTACTACCTGCCTCCACACCCCACTGATTATTTATGTCTAATGATTCCTAAACTAGGAGTTCACTTATGATGGACAGGACGTATAAAGAAGTAGAGGAGATAGTGATCCATTCATTTTTATTTTAAATGAGGAATTTCAAAGGTGAAAAGTTAAAAGACCTAGCACAATTAACTCTGGTGATCTAGGAAGCAATGATATTGATTTTCCTTCGGTATGCTACATAGTTCTTTACTGTTTTAATGAGTATCTATAAATTTAAAGTTCATCAAAAACACATTATAAAACTAAATTAGGAAATTGATTTATTTGGAATCCTTCATGCCAGGGTAAGGGGACCAAGTTTTTCAAGCTACAATGAATTTTCATTATCTGAGAGATAGGTACCTAATGTTGTTCACCCAAAAAAAGTGTCCCTCAACACCACTGCCACACTGCTCTAAGTACATACCCATGAATGCACACAGAACTCATATGCATGAACATGCTCTTGCATGGGAATCAGGCTCTGACTTCATCTTCATTTCTTGTTGGTCTGAGCAGTACCAATTTAACATTGGTTTGCCCTGGAAGCAAAGCATAGCTAATTGAGACTCAGAGACATTGTTTTCAGGAGGGGAGAAGTTCAAAATTCTGAGCTTCCTAGCCTTGCCACCCTGAGAGCTTTTGCAGAAGGTTAAGCTTTGTGTTCCTCTAAGGAACCTGGGCTCCTTATTGCTCTAGGCAGCTATGACCAGTCCCAGTGTGGACAGACTAATGCTTGTGTTTACAAAGATGATCTCACTCTTGAATCATCTCTTTGAGGTAAGCATGCGAAGTGGTGTGGTCTTTATGCAGATCTTGTCTAGGCTACAATAGTGGGTGGAACTCCCCGATCATGCCTAAAGACATTATTTAACAGCACACATTCTGATCCTCTGGCTCTTAAAATCTTTCCTTTCTTTCTTGAATGACTTCCCTGAGCCTTAAGATATATAGGGGTTGTGTTGTAGTTAGGCTAAATGGAGTTGGACACAATAGGGTCACTTATCCTTTACATTTTGACCAGGTTTGAGTCTCTGTGGTAACTTCTCCATCTGCTACAAAAAGAAGTTTCCTTGATGAGGTCTCTGAACTATAGTTAAATGTTGTATTGACTTAGATTTTGAAAATGGCAGTACTAGATTGTTCTCTAGGATCCATGTTCTGTCAAACCATTGGTAGTTGGCTATATTTACAGTACCATGCATGAATTCTTCCCTATTGAATGTAGCTTAATATATATATATATGTATATGCCACATTTACACAATTAGGAATGCATTATTAGGCTAGCAACTGTTGTGATTCACAAGCTTTACACTACTTTTCTCCCTTAGTACCTTGCCCAGTTTCTTCTGATACTATGAGAGTTTGCCCTCAAGAGGCGGCTTCTAAGCAGTACCTGCTAGAGTCCTCCAAGTTCTGTGTCTCTATCTACATGTCTTCAGCAACAGTGTCTTATCTTTAAGTTATGTGAGACCAACAAGAACAAAAGCAATAGTTTATATTGCTGAGAGGGTTTCTAATCTACAACTCAAAAGGTTTACCTTGCTTAGCGTTGGAGTTATTGTTAGTCTCTGGTTCCTGGAGGGGGATCATTATGAACTTGTATCACATAACTCAAACTACACACACACACACACACACACACACACACACACCTATGTTTTAAGAAAAACCATGAGATATTATTTCCCTATGCCTTTAACAAAAATCTTTAGTGTTACTTAGCTCTCTTTGCTCCTTTCCTCTCTGTATTACACTCCTTCCAAACTCAATCAAGCTCATTTAAGTATACTAATTTTGGTACCAAACCATCCATAACTAATAACATAGATCACCATGAGTGAGCTAGCTGCATTTGAGTCTAAAAATATGTTGTTTAACAAACATATGATCTGGCCCATTTGTTGTAGCTTGTAGATTTCACATCAATGGCATCACTGAAAAAGAAAGTATAAAAGAACCAAAGGAAAATATCATTTGAAGTAAAAATAAACAGGCTATACAAAATAAATATCAACAAAGCCACAGAAATGATAGGGTGGTGGTTTGAATAGGTATGGCCCCAATAGACTCATATTTTTGAATGCTTGATCCATACATAGGAATTGTTTTAGCTAGGGTTTCTATTGCTGTGAAGAGACACCACGACCATGGAAATTCTTGTACAATAAAATATTTAATTGAGGCTGGCTCACAGTTTCAAAATTTTAGTCTTTATCGTCATGACGAAACATGGTGGCATGCAGGCAGACATGTGCTGGAGAAGAAGCTGAGGGTTCTACTTCTTGATCTGCAGGCAACAAGAAGCAATCTGCCTCCACAGTGACATAATTCCTTCAAGAATGCCACAACACACAAAAAAAAAATCCAACAAAGCAACACCTTCACATAGTGCCGCTCCCTATGGGTCAAGCATTCATACACATAAATCTATGGGTGCCAAACCAATTGAAACCGCCACAGAGGATGGCTATAATAGAAGATGTGACAAATAGGAAGTCATTACAATCCCCAGATTCTGTGGGAAAAGGAGCACTCAATTGAGGCGATATGCAGCAAAGTGAAAGAGACAAATAAATGACTAAGATAAATTTCTTGCTAATATTGAGTTCTCGGTAAATATTTTTATTGTGATAGTAGTATAATTATTTCAGGTATGTAATTTATATGTTGCATTCATTATTTTAACCATAAAAGATTACATCAGGAAAAGGAATAGAATGATTGAAGTTTAGTTGTTAAAAAAAGAAAAAAGAAAAACCAGAAACAAGCACAGGACTTGAGTCATAGTAGAGCATGGTTTCTCTAACCTTATTAAATGCATCTTGGAAGCTCAGTGTTGAGTACTGCTTTTCTGAAACTTGTTAATCTATTTAAATTGTATTTATAATGTGTTATAAAGGATGCATTGGTTTTACTAAATCTGTGAGCTTATCAGTGTCCTAATAGCTTCCACTATTCCTTAATTCGCTAGTAAGATTTATGATGCCTGTCCTACTTTGTTTTTCTATAGTGAGATAAAATAGACAAACACCAACTTGAAGAGGAAATGGTTGGTTTTATATTACAACTTCAGGGGTGCCTAATCCATCACTGAGAGATGTCAGGACAGGAACTCAAGCAGGAGCAGAAGCAGGAATCATAGAGAAATACTTTGTGCTCAGTTGATTCTCATGGCTTGCTCAGCCCGCTTTCTTATAAAACCCAAGACCAACTTCCTAAAATGACACCACCCACAGTGGTTTGGATCTTCTCACTGCAATCATAAATCAAGAGAATGACCTCACAGACTTGCTTGTAATCCACTCTGATGGAGATATTTTCTCAGTTGCGGTTCCCTCTTCCCAAATATCATAACTTGTGTCAATTTGACAAACTACCAACCAGGTAATGGCGCTGAATGCTACACAGAGTGTAAGATGAAGCTTACACTGCATCTGCATTTTAAAGTGGATGTAATTATTCATCTGTCTTTCAATAGTGACAGAATCAGTCTCAAGTACATTCCACCCAGAGAAATAAGGCAAAATGAATCAAAGTAAGGCAGGTGTCTTAGGCTTCTATTATCGTGAAGATACACCGTGACCACGGCAGCTTTTATAACTGAAAACATTTAATTGGGGATAGCTTACAGTTCAGAGGTTTAGTCCATTATTGTCATGGTGGGAAATGATGGCATGCAGGCCAACATGGTGCTGGAGAAGGAGCTAAGAGTGCTACATATTGATCTGCAGTCCTCAGAATTAACTATGTCACTGGGCATAATTTAAGCATGTATGAGACCTCAAAGCCCACCCCCACATTTCTTCCAACAGGCCATACTTCCTAATAGTGTCACTCCCTATAAGGGTCATTTTCTTACAAACCACCACAGGACAAAGAAAGCATGCTGAGTAAGAGTACACCTAAAGCTATTTATATCAGCACCCAAATCCTGACTCACCCCTCTTTGTTCTGGTGATATGCCCCACTGCTGTTCTCCTCCCTAACTTGATGTGCATCTATCTCCTTGACACCAGAGAGGTATTTACCCTGTAGTGGGTTTTCTGGCAACATGCCTCATTTAAGCTGCTTCAATTATCAGGATAAGATCCTCATCACTGCCTCTCAAATGGTTCCCCATTCTGAAGCACTTCTTTAATCTCTTTTCTTCAGTTCCTCCTTTGTGTAATTAAGTCTCTCTCTCCCTCTGCCTCACCAATCTCTCTCTGCCTTTCCAGTCTCTCTTTCTCTGTCTCTGTCTCTCTCCCCCTCTCTCATGCATACACACACACACACACACACACACACACACACAAACACACACACACACACACAGACCACCCCTCCTGAAAAGATCCATTTGTGGCAGACCTCTTCTGCTGCCTGCTGAAGTTAGCACCATTAAGTTATTTTTAGTGTTATCTCTTTCCTTTAATTAGCACAGCCCTAAATTGCATATTTTGTTCTTAAGTTTTACACAGATTAAGATCTCCCAGTTCCTTAGTCATTGATTTTGGATGTTGCCCCGAGTTTCCTGCAGTTCATTTAAATTCAGTTCACTACAATATGCCAAAAATAAATAAAGCACAGTTTTCTAACATCTAATCACCCAGCTCCACCTGTGAACCTTTTGAGGATTCTAAACCTCTGAGAAAAGGGGGTGGGAGGTAAAGGCAAAGTTAGCATACATTTTCTTGGTAACCCTATTCCATACTACTGCTTCCCTGTCATTATGATCCCCATAATTCTTTCAAGAGAATGTTTGCTATGCATCCATGAACCCCTTTATTTTTGCATCTATACATTTAAGTAAATATTTTTATAAGGATGTGGAAGTGTCTATAACCAGTCATTTTTTCTTTCTTTAAAACACATTTTCATTTCAACACAATTATCTCCAATTAAATGGAAGAGATGGGCATGTTGCCCTTCATGGAAACTTTACTCGTCTGTTTGGATAAAATTCATTTTTAAGTACTGGAAATGGGTTAGAGTGCTGAGAGGTTGCATCCAGAAGGATCACAGTTGCTTGTTCCACTCTCCCACTCTCTCTCCCTTCCTTTGATGTCAACTTGGTTCTCTTGATAAATTAAAGGGTTGGGAATCCCCTATTTCAACTGTCAGGAAATCACTTTGCTTGGCGTTTTGCATTTTAAAAGATACTTTCTTTCTCAGTTCACCAGTTGTTTTTCTCCTTAGTTCCAGAACTGGAAGATTCCAGCATCCAAATTCTACATAATGTAAAGTGGTTTTCAAAGTTTCTTTTCTTTAGATTCAACCATTTATTTTACTATTGCTCTCAATGTGTGCCCACAGCTCACTGTTTTGATTCCTGTAACATTATACAAATATTTTGTCTTTTCCTCCTTATTTCCTCCTGTAGTTAAAATACCTTGGGTTCCAATATAGAAACTAGTTGTATATCCCATATTTTTTTAACCACACAGGATGGAAATGTTGATGAGTTAAGATTGTTTTCTGAAACTGGTATATTACGACCCTTTTAGCATCATTCCTTTTAAGAGATAAGTTCTCATTTTTTTTCAAACACAAGCCTGTATATTTGTGTGTTTCAAATCAGTTGTCATCAGTAGTATCTGAGTATTAAATAGATCTAAATTGGAGATCATGCCTTAGAAAATATAATTCCTTATTCTAACTGAATTTCCTTTAAACATTCTGTTTGAGCTATCGCAATAAGATACTTGAAATATCAGATAAGCTAGAAAAAATAGGAAGTTCCTTTCTTTCTAAGAAACTGGGTGGTCTAGAAATTTGAAACCTTTTTTGTTTGTTTTGTTTTGTTTTGTTTGAGACAGGGTCCCAAAGTGTACCTCAAACCTGTCTGGCATGAAACTGTTTATGTAAACCAGAATTGCCTTCAACTCACAGAGATCTGGTTGCCTCTATCCACTGAGTGCAGGAATTAAAGCCATATACCACCAGACATTCATTTCTGCACTACTAATGACTGAGCCTAAATAGACTTTTGAATTGAACCCAATAGTTACAATCAAATTTGTAACAGCAACCACTGGAACCATTCACCTTATGAATTCTATTTGCATTGATATTGCAGGCATCTTAGTGTCAAATTTTAATATGAACCACATCTTTACGATGGAAGAGAAATTGATATGTGAGCAAATAAATAACTTCTCAATTGGCCAATTGGTCCATATTATAGCAATTGGTTGCTACTTATTCACATTTGAGTACTTACACGTTTAATAATATGTAGTCTATTTTTCATTAAATTAGAGTGAAATATTTTAATATATTAGCATATAAGAATATGCCTATGTAAATATACAGACACATACATATATACTTAAATCACAGTTGTTTCAATCTATTGCTTGAGAAGTGAGAATATAATTATAATGATAATATTTTCCTACTCCTCTTGCTTGGGAATGGATTAAACATCTTAAAATAATACAATTTCTTTATCTATTTATACTAAATTTAAAGTATCTTTACAATATGCATATTGCAATGTGTGTATATGTTGCTTATATAATTTATAATGAGTATTATACAATAAATAATAAAAAACATGCATTATCCCCACAGCAAGTAGAAAACAGTTCATTTGACTACATGTCTGACTATAATAAATTTAGGATGATATCCTTGTTAGGATTCCATTAGCATTTTTAAAGAGAATTATTTGTATTTTATGTGTATGAGTATATGCTTGAATTTAATAAAGTGTGCTCTTCTCACGCCAATTGTCCAAGGAGACAAAAAGAGGATAAGCAGACACCTTGGAACTAGACTTACTGAGGGTTTGAACTGCTATGTGAGTGCGGGGAAGTAAACCTTGCTTCTCTGCAAGACCAATAATTGCCAATAACCTTTGAGCCATCTCTTCAGTCCCTCCATTTGCTTTCTTCACACATCATATTTATATCATCATAGATAATTATTAAAGTTTAGTATTACATTGTCCTCAAAACTGATGGTTTAACCATTCACTTAAGAAACTTCTATTAGTCACCTATTGTATGCCTGTGTTTGAATTAGGTGTGGAGATAGGAAAATGATAAAACAGATAAAACATTTCATGAGCTCATAATCTAGTATAGTATGCAGTATAAAACATTGAATATCCTACTTGCAGTAGTAAGTAACCTTTACAAATTGGATTGTGCTTACTGATCTAAACTGGAAAGTCTGTCATTTAAGGAAAGGAACAGCTTTCCGTATAGTAGGAAGTAAGTGGGTAATGTTTCAATGATTAACAATAGGGTTGATGGTAGTGAAGAGTAGGGTTTACATTGCAGTTGAAAGGGATTAGTATGTGCTAAAGTTTAAAGGGATGCAGCTGAAAGATGCCTTGATAAATACTAGGGCAGTTTTATATTTCTGAAATGTTCAATGCTTAAGGGAAAATTCCAAAATTCGGGCCAGAAAAGTAGCTTATGATTGAATTATGTGAGTATTTAAAAAATCAATCCCCAGGATATTATCTTAGCTACATATGTACTCAAGGCTCTTTTTTACTCAGGGATTTAGCAGAAGTTCATGTTTTTGAAAGTTGTAACATCACAGAATCATCCATTTTTTTCAACAATTTTCAATCTTCTATTAATCACAAAGTTGCAAAGAGAAAGACCACTGACCCAAATCATCATGACCAAATTAATTCAAGCAAGCAATTAATTAAAGCAAACATTTTTATTCGGGTACATGGACTGTCTTACACTAGAAGCAGTGTTCAATAGATCAACACTGGACAAAGAAGACAGGGATATTTTGGTTTGTTTTTGTTTTTTTTTGTTGTTGTTGTTTAGGTGTAGGTAATTTCTAAATGAAGAATTTGGTGGTCAAAAAAATTGGTGTTACTGGAGGAAAAGAAGTTAGCCATAATGGCCTGCTGTAACAAAGACATGATTGTAAAGTGATCATAACAAGGTACACATAAAAAGAGAAAGTTAGAACAACCTTTTGAAACAAAGGTAGTGTTGTTATAATAACTTTTTGAAACCGAGAAATGGTCGCCATTTCCTGGAACAGGAGTACAGAACTATTTGTATTTAAGATTACAGGTGGGGCATAGTCTAATCCTTCAGAAACAGAGGTTTGATCATAAATGGGAATGACCATAGTTTGTTCTTGATATAATACAGCTTTTAAATCTAAGATGGGGGCAGACTGGTTCATCACTTCCAACTGCTTTCATGTCTATGATGTATTTTAATATCTGTAGTTACCATAATAAATCACTTGCACATGAAACAGTCTCATCAATTTGTAGAATGAGAGCCACAAGAACAGTGAGACAAATATGAGCGAGAACTCATGTACAGCCTGATTCTGCTATGTCATCCTTCATATTTTTCACCAAAGCAAACAAATAAATTATATTTGAAAGAGAGGTTAGGCACATGCTTGTCCATTACACTGCACATCAGCTATGCACCCAAGCAATCAATATGGTTTGGACACAGCTGATATAATTTGGCGGAGTTATAATTGAATTTTTCCCTCTTAATATCATTACACCTACAGAACATCTCCCATTATGTGTCCCTCCCCATCATTCTCCAAATTACATGTTCCAAATGGAACTAATTATCTACTCCCATATAAAGCATCTCCTCATGACTGCTATCCCTTCTCTATTATAGGCACCAGTGCTTTCATGCTCCTAAATTTGCTTTCGCTGCAGTATGTTTCTTTTATTCATTCTCTTATTCCTTCCTAAATATAATCACTGAATGTTTATTTTTTGAAATTACTTGTATGTATAAGTCCATTTATATTACAGATATACATTGTAGAGTTCATTTGAATATAATAAAGACTCAGTGAGCAAATGAATGAAATATGAATAAGTGTATGAATAGACAACTGTTCTACCTCAAGTAACTTAAAGCTATAGTAATGAAAGATATCTCTTCTTATATGAGAGAATGTCTTTAAAAAGTCTCTTTAATTATATTATAACATTTCTTAATTTAAAAAAATATTCTCAGCTGATTGCTTTGAATGATGTTTGGTGGAGATATACCTGGTAGTTGTAGATCTATGAGATCACCTAAAGATATTAATGGACAAATTGAAGGAACACGTTGACTAAGGTACTTCTTGAAACAGGATTTTGGATTTTTGATATTTGTTGGATGTTATTGTCAATGAGAGTTTTATAGTTCAGAGGTATACATATACATGCATAAAATATTACAGAGTCATGTTATTAAATTGACAAATCGCATATAAACAACAAGGGGGAAATAAAAACAGCAGTTTTCTTACTAGCAAGCAAATAAGTATAGCATAGGATAAAATTTTAATGAATAATATAAATAATCAAGGTCCTTTATCTCAAATCCTGTAAGTGGAAATAGAGATGGTGTGTTCTAAAGTAAGATATTAGATAATGTAAACATATTTTTTAAAACAAAGAAGAAAATGGCATCTCAACTATTTAAAAAAGAATGACTACAGTTATTTCATAAACAGAAAAACCCTCTTCATTTCTAATATTTTTAGCTACAATTTATCACATGTAAAAATAGCTTGAAATTTCTTATCATGTCATAAAAGCATTTTTGTTTTGTTGACATAAGGTCCGAAAGTTTTATGTATCCACATTTGTCCTTCAAACTTTCCTTGGCCGTGCAAGCAGTATATTTTCTCTTTGGGAAAATGGGGAATAACTGAATTCCTAGGTTAATTTTATAGGTCATAGTACTGTATTTTAACACCCATGATCCCTTTTATGAGGAATCAGGGAAATAAATATGTGTGTGTACATATATATGTATAAATCTGTGTATATATATTGTTTCTAAACCAAATAATATCATTTCTGCACCTTGCTGCTGTGAATATCAGATTTATTGTCCTAATTAGGGAGATAAAGGCTCTAGAAGGATATAAGAACAAATTTTCAGGAAGATTAATGTGGAAATTAAGGATTGATAGGATGTGTTGATTAGGTCCAAATTCAGCTTCTGGGGATTGGTAACCCAATTAAGAAATCAACATAATTACCTGAATACCCCAAATTATATTCATTTGACTGATAGTCATTTTTTTTTCTACAATTTGTGTGTGGCAGGGTAAAGACTGAAGTTACCCTTCAGTTAACAAGGAATATTTTCGTCATTTCTTCCTAATGTAGTAAACAAATAATAATTAAACATCTATCATGTGCATAGTAAAAGAAACAAGTGTTCTTCTAAGCCAGAATACTTGTAGAGCAGACTAGAATGTTTACAGAGAAGGCATTTGACAAAGGATAAATGAGCTGAATATTTCTCTCACATAAGCAGATTGTCCAAATAGAAATAGAGACTCATGTAATTTCCTGATGGGTTCTGCAATATACATAACTTAATGATTTCATTTATAAATAATTAAAAATTAATCTTGTGGAAGTATTATGACATGGCAAACATTAAGCCAAGAATTTTCCATACGGTATCACATTTAGACTTTAGATGTGAATTTTGATGCACATTATTAAATAAAATAAGATAACAAAACATTCCTGCTAATAGGGGCACATCTTCTGATATAGTCATCCCATTTCCCCAAAATAAAATACTGAAAATGGTACAGACTATGTACCATATGCCACAATTAAGACACTAATTCATTTCATTAAAGGAGTAAGTAAAGAACTCAAAAGGCCTGCTACTGGGAAATGTTTAGACTATGAAACTACAATTTGTGCATCTGTAATGATGCAAATATCATCAAGCTGTTGACTTAGAGATACTTTTTATTTCAAATTCCCAAATTAATGTCATATTTGTCTGTTTTTAATATATGGGATAGATTTCTCCATCTCATCTTGATAAGCAAATTTTGCAAACATATTTTTGATGTTTAAAAATGATTGCACATATGATAATGAACTTTGGGGGGTTGGGTTTTGACTACTGATATGCTTTTTGCAGTATTTCATTTTGTGCAGTAATGTGTGTAGCCTATCACTTTCGTCACAGCCAATATACAGATTCCCCTGACAAATTATTCACATCCATTTCACAGGGTGTAGTATATATTTTGTATCACTGAAATTTTATTTTTTAGATTTTCATTGGCTGATGAAAAGTTTTAATAAAATAAAACTCCTCAGTCCAACCACTTTGGAGCTATCTATGCAAGCAGCTTGTAACAGGTTTTAATCCATTGGATGAACTCAGGAAAAACTAGCAAGCTGGCTAACATTGCATTATCCTAATTTTTATTTCATAAAGCAGAGATTTACTTTAAAATCAAAAATATATGAACAGATTGAGTCCAGATGTCTGAAGGGATTGCTTCTGTTTTCCAATGCCAAAAGAGTCTTCTGTAGGTTCTACTTTGATAATTTCCGTATTTCTCGTTTGACAGTTCTCCTAACCCTTCATGCCAGCAAACCGCAGTACTGATATATACATAAAAGTACTCTGGTATTTGGGTATTTAAATATGTCTATAGATAATTTTAAAAGCATCATTTTGTAAAACAAAAACTCACTTTTTAATCTAATGAACTTCTAATCTGAATGTATTTTCCAATCAAATTTTAAGTTTAGTGTTAATACGAGATTATATAACCTCATTATATTTTAATAAAACAAATAAATCCAAGAAATCCTTACAACTACTGTAAAAAATTATTTTAAAATACATAACAAATACACAGGAAGAACAACTATACTTTCCTTTAATCATATGGTAAATTTTCAGTTTTTCTTCTGTAAAAATTACTTTGAATGAATTTATTCATGCAGTACCAAAGACAATTATTGTTAACATCAGCAGAAAACAGTATTTTGCTTTATCTTTGTCTCATTCTTGTAATGAAATTTGACCTTTACATCTTATAGCATTAGTCAAGTGTTAGTGAACAAAATATATTTCCTAGCAATTATTGGAAATTACAACTTAAAATGGTGAAATTGGTTATGAAATAATAACAATTATTGTCTGGACAGAAGCAACATAGACATAGAACTATTTATCTACGTGAAATTTCATACAAAGCGTGTTGAAAATACTTTAAAATTTTATTTGGTTTTCATGCAAATTATATACTAGTATTTCTGATTTATTTTTGTAATTCAACTATGAGAAATTCCTTCATAAAATGCAAAATAGGTTAGTGTGTTGTATGTGTGTATTTGTGTGTGGTTGTTGTATGGAAGCAGAACTCAGTGCCTCAAGCATATTTGTCTGGTGATCTATCGCTGAGCAGCACCCACAGATCCAGTATTATCATTGAGACTACAATGTGATGTATAGTTTCCAAAACAGAAAAAATCAGGAGCAAGCTTAAAAATGTCTTTTTGTTTTCCTTCCTTCCTTCCTTCCTTCCTTCCTTTGTTTCTTCCTCCTCTCTCTCTCCATTCCTCTACACCCCCATTTGCCTCACTTTTCTTTCCTTGTGTGTGTCTGGCAGCTAAACCCAGGGCATCAATAATACTGTGAAAGTGCTATAACCTTGAGCTATATCAACAACCCTAGGAATGTTTATTTTAATGTTCTTTTTCTTCAAGCTCAGAGTTTGTCTAAATATTTTCTTTAGAATATTTTAAATGAATACATTAAAAGCAATTTTTATTTTTTTCCTTTTTTTAAAATTTATTTATTTATTAAAGATTTCTGCCTCCTCCCTGCTACCGCCTCCATTTCCGTCCCCCTCCCCTGATCAACCCCATTGAGGAGTCTTTTAATTGTCCCCATCCTCTTTATCTGCTTTCTCAATATGCTGTTTGTATTTACCACCATGGACTAGCTTTTCTCCCAAACTGTAAATTTAGTGATATAGAAAACAGTCTGATGTTGTACACTCTACAGGTCCTCTTTGGACCATGCATTGAGTCTAGCTGCTAAAGAAAGAAGACTAAATATGGAGGGTATGGATGGATAAATGGTTGGTGTGTGTATTTATAATCCTTTTGTATAAAGGATTTTTCAGGAATAAGAGACAAATGAAGTGCTCTTGAAATTCTAATTATCTAACTCATTTTAACTCATCGTTGATCACATACAAGTTAAATGGGCAAATGAAAGTTGACATGCAAGAAGTTTCTTTAGTATATTAATTTATACCATTTCAATTCATAGATGGAACTGATTTTACAATCTTTTTGCTAATATTTGATTTAGTTTAGTTTACCTTGTGTTCTGGTGTGGTTTGAGGCAGAGTCTAACTCAAACCCCAGTTTCCCTGATGTGCCACACCAGGCACTTGCTCTGTTTTGAGCTAAAAGCCCATGCAATGCAGGCTGGTACTGAACTCGCTCTATAGCTGAGGACACCATTGAACCTCCAAGGACTGAGATCACAAGTTTGTGTCCCCCTATTTTTTTTTAATTTTAGCAGTTTTTTATGTGTACTTTAAAAAATATGCTATTCATGCCAGGCGGTGGTTGCGTATGAGTTTAATTCCAGTACTTGAGAGGCAGAGACAGGCAGATCTCTGTGAGTTCGAGGCCAACCTAGTCTTCAAAGTGAGTTCTACAAGTCTCCAAAGCTATAGAAAAATCCTGTCTCTAAAAACAACAAAAATGCATTAAAATATGCTATATATGTACATAAGAATCCATAGGGACAAATATAAACATAGTAGCATATTGTCAAATCCCATATATCATGAAGCTATGAGCAAGTTTTCTCTTAACAGCACCGTCTATTATTAAGTTCCTTATCTTTGCACAGCATGTTGATAGGGAAAAACTGTGTCTTACAGTTTTCGTTACAGAACAGAAAGGGAGGTCAGATCTCATCTCAAGAGATCTCATTAGAAGCTTTTAGTTTTGGATAAACAATGCTCATTCTGTTGTAGGGTTGAATACTTTTCCTCCTACAGTTCCCAGTTTTGTTGAACTTTCACACAGATTCTTACTTGAATTAGGAAATCCAAATATTTCTCTTTTATTTTCTGTGTATTCTGTGCTCTGTCTATATTAGTGTATTTTAAAATTCTTTCTATATCACATATATTGTGAGGTTGTTTTTTTTTTCCATTTCCTATACCCTGTAATAAACTGGAGGATCCAGGAGAGCATTTTCATGTTTTTCTTGTCTACTGTTTTGATTCTATTGTCTCGTTAACATCATTGCATAAATAAACATTTCACAAATATTTGTGGACGGAATATGGTTTCCTTCTCAAAATAGCAGTTGCTAACTTGAAACCACACCAAATACTTATTTTCAGTACACCGAATTGAACTAAGTTGGATTCTGACCAAGTGTGAGAAAAGAGAAGAATAGGGAAGGGGAAATGAGAAAAGGAACAAAGGAGATAGGAAGGGGTAAAAAGGGAAGTAGAGAGAAAATCAGTCCCATACTGGGCCTAAGGACATTAATTCTGCACTTACTATTTATCATGAGTAGGTTTCATATATAAACTGCAAAGTTAGATACTGCATGGCTTTTAGGACAATGCAGTCAGATAGTGCTTATTATTCAGTATTAAAAAAAATAAAAGCAAATCTAAGGAAATTATTAAAAATTATTTTGAAAATGCTTTTTCTGAAAATAATTATAAAGAAAATCCATGTTCTCATTATATGTAATAGCTGACCATTACACCATATATGTTAATTAAAATCAACAGAATGTATTTCAAAAGATCACACATACCAAGCCCACATGTATGATTTTGCATTCTATTGACCACTGTGAAGAAACTTTTAAACACCTACTACTTGAGTATAGGAAAGTAATTGATATCTAAAGGTAAACTGAATAAACAAAATGCGGAATTTATCTCTTAAAAATATTCGAAATTATAATTACATCCTTCCCTCTTTTCTTTCCTTTCTCCCAGTCCTTTCATGCTTACCCCTTGCCCTCTCTCAGATTCATGGCCTCCTCTTCATTAATTGTTATTACATATGAATACACACACACACACACACACACACACACATTCCAAAATATAACCTGCTTGATTCACATGATGTTCCTGTGTATATATACATGCTTTCAGAAATGATGGACTAGTCTTAGATAACTAATTTGGGCACTGTTCCCTAGTAAAGACCATTTTCTTTCTCTCGCATTCATCAGTTGCCTGTAGTGAATTCCCTACGGTTAAAGCCTCATGAGCTTTCTCCCTTCCATAATAACATCATCGTTGGTATCTTGCTTGTTCGGGTCTTGTCTAGGCAGCTCTGTTGATGAGACGTAATGGGTGTCGTTTGTTTGACATTTCCAGGAGACACAATATCACAGGAAACTTCCTGTTCCTCTGGTTCTTAACACTTGTCCCACCTTCTCTTCTTCTATTTTTTTTAAGGCTTGTTTTATTTTAATGACTGATCCACCTGAGACCACAGGCAGCCCACTCTGTACAGACTCGAGGGAAGCTCTATTTCTTGGTCTCTTCCTCCTTGGACAGAGTCTTGATGATCTCCTCCTTCCTGGCATGGGGGCGCTCCTCCTGGCGCTTTCTTGCTTCCTTGGTCTTAGACCTGCGAGACTCAGCCTGGTCAGCCAGGAGCTTCTTGCAGGCCTTGTCTGCCTTCAGCTTGTGGATGTGCTCCATGAGAATCCGCTTGTTTTTGAAGACATTCCCTTTGACCTCCAGGTAAAGGTTGTGATACATATGGCGATCAATCTTCTTGGATTCACGGTATCTCCTGAGGAAGCGGCGCAGGATCCGCATTCTTCTCATCCAGGTCACCTTCTCAGGCATTGTGGCATTGGCAGACCCTTCCGCTTTCCTATGCCCATATGCCTGCCCTTCCATCAAGCCAAAGTGCTTTTCCGGCATCGAGTCTGGGAATGGACAGTCACAGGCTTCCGGATGATCAGCCTATCTTTAATCAGCTTCCATATCTGCTGACCCACCTCTTCTGCAATGATCCCTGATCCTCAGGTGCAGGAAGCATGTTGTAAATTTATCAGTTCGGTTAGATACCACATGATCTCTTGTTCTCTGCATCCTAATGGGTTTAGAATGTTTGGTTCATTCCTCTATTTCATTTTATTTTAGTTGGTTACCAGTCCTGTTTGGAAGTTAACGATTCTGGCCTTTCCTTTATACAGACACTTTAATTCTCTTTTGAACCATGAAATGAGACATTCAGTTTTTAAGGTTTTTTTCTTTAAAGCCCTCCGAGAAACAGGAGTATTTAATAAGATTAGATAATTCCAAATAAATGGGACAATGAAAAACTATATAAAATATAGTTGATTAATGATTTGAAACTTGTGAATACTTTGGTTACCTGTTTCATGGTGATAAAACATATTAATATAGAGGGTTAGAACAGAAAACTTGTACAATGGTGATTGTAAATTAGGTAGTCTCCAAAGTAAAAGTGAAATAGCAGTAGTCAGCAGATATAATGTCATTGAATGAACTGACAATAGAAAGTAGAAGTAAAAATTTAACTTAGCACATGTGTAGGTTAGTATTCCTGTATGTGTGACAGGAGTGCAAAGAAAGTATCAACATATAAGTAATTATTTATTTTATATTTAAATGGTGAAAACATTTTCTCAGGTGTGTCCTATAATGGGTAACCTGATTTTTTTTATAGTGTCACGTGTAATATAGTCCTTCTCATATACAATCCTTTTGTTCAAACAATGCTATATGTCATTGACTTCTTTTTTAAAAACAAGCTATTATTTTATGTGTATGAGTGTTTTGCCTGCTGCATGTGTGCATATGGACGACATGAGTATTTATTTTCTATGGATGCCAGAAGAGAGCATCAGATCCCCCTAGGACTTGATAAATGAATGATTATGAGCCACTACATTGGTTCTGGGAATTGAATCCGGGTCCTCCACAAGAACTGTAAATGTTCTAAATCATGGAACAATCTCTCTTGCCCTGTGATAAACTTTATAATTCTGTATTGAACCCTGCATGCTTAAAACTCATTCTGTTATCCCTTTGTCTCAAGCTTAATTTCCTTAACTTGAACTACAAGGATGTCTGCTTTTAGTCGTTCTCTTTCTTCTACTGATTCATGTTCTCATCTCCTTCTTATACTTTTAGGTGTTCTTCGTAGACTTTGAATGTTCCTCCCCAGTGTTTCAATCTGCCAAACTTTTGATCATCATTTGGAACCCATAGAAAATTTGATATCCTATGTGATACATTTCATAAAGTCTCTAAGGTAGAATTACTCTTTACTTTGATACTCTTACAACATTTTATACTAAACTATCCCATAGACTGTCAAATTACATAGTATTTTCAAATGTACTTCAACTATATCCAATTATGAACATGGTCTTGATTATTATATTGCATATATCCCATGGTGAAAATACATCCAACTTCGGTAAGAGTTTTCAAGAACACTAGTGTGGTATGTTCTTAAGGTTCTGATGGAAAAAAAAAATCCTTATTCTCTTTAAGTATATATTTAAAAATACTTGGAATACATGGGAAAATATTTGACACAATAAGAACTTGAATTACAAAAGTCAATTTATCATTTGTACATCCAATCACTCACTGTATATTCCCAAAAGCCACATAGACCCTTAGAATATAAATTATGGTATTTGTGGTGTGTGATCAACAGAAAAACTATACATTACTTCACTAGTATGTTATACTATAGCTTATTTTATTAACAAAGTTAAAAAAAACCCTAATCATTTTTAAGTGAAGTTGAACCATTATGTGAATGTGCTATGTGCTAATTTACAATCTTGTTCCCCATTACAGTGAGCCCTCCATTGTAAACCTTGTGCTTCTACTACAGAGTGGTATGGAAATGAATCCTGCATGCTTGAGAGAGTGGAAAGGGAAGAGGGTGAAAAAGAGGGAAAGAAAGAAAATAAGAAAGATCAAGAGAGAGACTTTATTGAGTCATTATATCATGTTCCATATGAAGCATCTGCTTTTGTGGAATCTGACAGATTCTAGGGGAGGCTTAGAGTGACATAAAGCCACAGGATGGAGTCTCCCAGAATCTAATAGGACAGAGGGAGATGCCTAGAGCACTCCCAAAAACCTGAATGCAGTTTTTTGAAATGTAAAGAATTTATTCAGCCCTTCTGAATGTAAACTTGAAAATTCAACAAGTAAACTCTAGTGAAGGATAAATCATGAAAATATGTTATAAAGGGTAGAATACAGCCAGAAGATACAGCTCCTTTTCATCTTCATCTTTTTCCTAGAGCTGACAACATAAGGCTAAAAGGAAGTTAGAATAAGGGAGAAGGAAAATTTGTAATTCAGAGTTTAACACTTACTATCAGTTGAAGAAGATCAAGTTCAGGACATGTTCTTACTCCTTTGATTTTTGAAATCAGAAAGCAGTTCCTTTTTGTCAATTTGCAGGAGTTATGCAATAAATGTTGTTGCAAAGTGTTTGAAAAGCATGTAACACACACAAAACAAATTTCTTCCAATTCTGGTCATAGGCCTTATGAAATTTACTTTTTATGCCTAAGACTTAAAGGGCAATACATAGATTAAAAACAAACATTAAAACAAAGCTTACATTGTACCAGCAGTCTTTGATTGAAAAGAAATAAAATATTTCTTTCATTGTAAATTTAGCCAATTGTTTGTTTAACATATCTTGACATGAATGTCATACCAGTGAAAGAATTTCATGGTCAGTGATAAAGATTATAAATGTAAAAATATAAAGGTGAACAGAACATCCAGTTTATATATAAATACTGAATGTACTCTTCCACTCAACAGTCACGTTCACTGACTGGCTCTGTCTTAATTAGTGCCCACCCAACATTTCTAATAATAGAACACTGGAGAATTATTTATATGGTCTATTATCCTTACTACTAATACTTTCTAGCACTGGGCAGCGTAAACCTGCCTACATTTGTCGTGATCTGGATTTTCCCAATGTTTTATCCATTATACATGTTTCAGTAAAGTTTGTTCAAGTTCAGCCTGGTAGTTAGAATTGTGTGTATTGGAATTCCACTCTCTAAATTTGTATATTTATGTAAAGGTTATGGGATATCTGACTTTAAGATTCATACTTAGATTTTTATGAGCCTTGGCTTTCATATAAAGTAGTCATAACTGTAATATGCCATAAGCCTATTGTAAACAAGAAAACCCTTCAGTGTGTTTACCAACACCTTCTAAGTTGTTTTTGCACATAAATGTCATTAGAAGGCTATTAGAAGTCAAATGTTTTCCTGTAGCTCCAATCTGAAAATTTATTCTGATTACTTGGTGTAGCATCCATTTGTTTTGAATGTGTCTTTTGTTTTTCCAGAAAGCATTTAGACTACTTAATTATTTGATGGTTTTATTCTTTGGAGCATCATTTCTTCATTTTCAATGGTTCTGCTTTAATCACTGAAGTCAAAGTCTATAGTCCTAGTCTGTTCTTAGTCTTCCCCAAATTACTAACAAAGTCAAGCTGAAAGAGATTTTCGTGGTTACTGAGTCACTAGGGTAGTCCCTCTTCAGTTGTTTTTCAGTGATAACATTTATTATTTCATATGAGACATGGTCTCATACTGTAGTTCAGGATGGTTTGAAACTCATTGTAGACCAATCTGGTATTGAATTCTGGGCAATCCTACTTTCTCAGCTTCCGATCTACAGGCATAATAGATAAAAATCTTCATTCCCAGAAGGTAATGATATTTGATGATAGGCTATGCACCTCTTTCAATAAAAAGACTCATTTTTGTTGTAATTTGTCATTATTTTATTACTTATGTATTTATTTATTTATTTAATTTAATTGTTCCTGAGGCAAGACTAGAGAGTGCCTAGCTCACTTGGTAGCTGATCACCAAAATCACTAGTAGGAAAAGAGACAAAGAAGAAGTGGGGGAAAGGAAATAATGAGTTTGTTACTAAGCTGGATATTGGCGTAGAAAGCTGAGCTCAAAGCTATGGACCTCCTTAGGGGAATATTATAAATAAACATAAATATACCTCTGAAGGACAGGACTATGGGGAAATCTGTCTTTGTTTCTTATGTTGCCAGGAACATAGAAACCTTACATAGGAACATAGGAGTGTTACCAATAACATCAGATTTTTGGCCATGTATAGTATGAGTAAGTTTCCATGAAATTGGAAAAAAAAAAAAAAAACAAACCCTTGAAGCAGAAACAGTAAGACATGCAGTGGCGCTTGACCTAACAGACCTTCAACATGCCCAGGGACTTTCCATCACAGAGATAATAAATTCAAAAGTGTGTCTGGTGGGATCAGACATGTCAGCTACAGAGCACAAATTGAATTTCCCAATTATCTGATGCCATGATCTTGTTTGACAAGGAGATGAAACGGGCTCTGTCTCATTGTTGAATTCTTCACATCTGATACATGTGGTTTAGCTTCATTTTGCTGTTTAGTATTTGAAAGCTCTATAGCCTATTTTCCATAATCTAAACTGTGATGAAATCAGATGCATTTATTCTAAATTCATACCTTGATGTTGTGTATGTAGCAAGTACTCAAAAATGACTTCTTAAAGGGATGATTTTCAAATGATTTTCTGATTTATGGAGAAGCATAGTGAGTGCAATAGAGCCCCCAGCAAAGAAAACGATTCCACAAAGTTTCACAGGGCCTGTCAATGATTTGTACAGTAGAAGTGCCATGGAAAATGTTAACAGAGGTCACTTTTAAACTATGTGAACAATTATTTTTTATAATAATAATTGTATTTCCTCCCTGGTGAAGCCTCTGTCTCCTATGATTATTAAATTTCAGGACAAAATAACCCTTAAATACTAAGAGAGCAAGGCTTTCTAGTGAAACAAATGTCCTGTTTCCTTTGAGTTGACTTGTCATTCATTTGAACACACACACACACACACACACACACACACACACATATATATCACTCAGATAAAAATATTTTAATCTTTCTATTTTATATAATAAACAACTATGTTTACTAATTTCCATTGATTAGAACCCACTATACACCCTTCCATGATTTCATTATTTTCACAAGGGATAGCCACAAACCTTAATTTGCTTTTCCTGATCTTGGCACACATGAATGTATTACTAAATAACTTTTTTCACAATATTTTTCACTTCTTATAATTAGAATCACATTGTATCTATTCTTTTGTGACAGATTTTTTTCCACAGTCAGCATTAAAGTGCCAAGCTTCATCACTGTCATTGGCTAGGTATATTTTATTAATTTTTAGTGCTATTTTCTATTATAGGAATAAATCTACAATTTATACATTTTTCTTCTTTGTTTGCCTCGTACAGATACTACTTCTTGTAGAGGACTTTGGGGAATGAGATTGTTGAGTCAGTTGTTAAAATATGTGCCCTTGGTATCTCCTTTTTCTGTACTTTGGAAAGTTGACCATTGTGAGGTACATGTACCTGACTTTCACTACAGCCGATGTTATCTCTTGGACTAATACTGTACAACTGGAATGCATATTTAGTGGAAGAAGACAGGGCACATTTTTACTAGCCCTTTGTTCCCCAATCACTTCGATGGGCAGAAGCTGCCTCAATTTTTTTGTTTGTTTGTTTTGGTTCCATTCAGACATTTCTGGTTTTGAATGAATATCCCCAAATCCACATTTATAAAATGAAGTAAGGCTGTTTTTTGTTCCATTTTCTTCCTTCCTTTCTAACCTCTACTTGTTTTTTTGTTTTTTGTTTTTGTTTTGTTTTTTTAACTGTTCTGCTTTTATTTGAAGATTTAACACATACAGATTCATGTAACCTTTATGCTGATCAGGAGGCAGGAAAGTTCTGTCACCTCAAGGAACTCAATGCAAACCCACTGTTATCACATCCTGGGCTGTAATCTCTTTTTGAGAATGCCATTAATAAAATTGTCCACATATAACCTTTGCAGTTTGATTCCTTCACTCCTGAGTATCTGTGAGATGTGTCTATTGATTACATCAATACCCATCATCTAATAGAGAATTAAAAGAATTATTGGAGGTAATGAAGCAAATGGACTTAACAGACATCTATAGAACATTCTACCCAAATAGGAAAGAATATACCTTCTTCTCTGCAGCTCATGGAACCTTCTCAAAAATTGACCACATACTCGGAAGCAAAGGAAACCTCCACAGATACAAAAAAATATCAGTGTCCACCTGTGTCTTATCAGATCACCACGGATTAAAGTTAGAAGGCATCAACCACACTACCCCCAAAAAACCGACAAACTCATGGAAACTGAACAGTCAACTACTGAATCACACCTGGGTCAAGGAAGAAATCAAGAAAGAAATTAAAGTCATCCTCTACTTGTTTTAAAAAATAAAGTGACATTCAGTTTCTTCTTGGACAGTAACTGAGAGGAATATTCATATATTTAAAAAAGTGATTTCAAACGATCTCCAAATTGGTTATACCAACTTAAATTCTCACTAACTTCACAAAATTCAGTTTACCCAAATTCTCACCAGCACTTGATAATGACTCTTTCTGTTATTCTATTCATTATATGTCCATTTATGGTTTTAATTGGAATTTTAATCATTAAAAATAAATTTGAATGTTTTTTCATAGTTAATTTTTTAATTCAAATTTCAAATTCAAATAATTCATTATCCAATGGAAAATGATAACTTTCTTTTATATATAAAACTCAGATTTAAATTTCTAATTTTTACATTTATTTTTAAATAAGATGTGGATTTAACATATGCAAAATTTATTTTATGATATTTATTAATTTATTAATTTGACATATATAGATAAAATTTTACATGTTTAATCTTATTATATATGAAAATAAAGAATTGGAATGTTGTAGAACTAGAATAATTGAGGAATTTTACCCTTAGAAAATTAATTAGTCTTAGAAACTTTAAAATATTTTTCTCCTCACTTACCTTATTTCACTATTATCTATAGATCAATTACCAAGTTTCCATTAAAATACATAGTATGTCATTACTTAGAAACATTACTGGCATTCATTTCTTGTCACTACTATCAGGACTATTCATTGTCAATAAATGACTTTAATCATATCACACCTTTGAGAAAACCTACTTAATAAAAAAATTAGAAAACTTTTAGAACAAAATCTCTAAATTGATACTGGATAATATATAGGCATAATATGGAAATTTTCCCTTTATTCATTAAGTGTATGGGTGCAAATAAATGTTAGTCTCCTATACATATAACAATATATCTTTAAGTTAACCACTATGATGTTTAATGAGAACATTAAAAGTCCTTTGGTGAGCTCCCATTAGATCAGTCCCACCGTCTCCGTGGATGGATTTACCACTCGAGGTCCTGACTTCTTTCCTCATGTTCTCCCTTCTTCTGCTCTTCATCTGGGCTTTGGGAGCTCAGTCCAGTGCTCCAATGTGAGTCTCTGTCTCTATCTCCATCCCTCTCCAGATGAAGGATCTATGGTGATATTCAAGATATTCATCAGTGTGTCTATGGGAGAAGGCCAGTTCAGGCACCCTCTCCTCTGCTGCCCAGGGACCTAGTTGGGGAAATCCCCTTGGACACCTGGGAACCCCTCTAGAGCTAAGACTCTAGCCAACCCTAAAATGGCTCCCTTGGTTAGGATAACTTCTTCCCTGCTCCCAAATCCACCCTTCATCCATCTCAATTATCCCATTCCCCCAAGATCCCCCCAATCCTCCCCTTCTTCCTTCTCTTTCCCCATCTCCCCTACCTCCCAATCCACCCCAACCCCCCTGCTCCCAACTTTTGCCCAGTGATCTTGTCAACTTCCAGTATCCAGGAGGATAACTATATGTTTTTCTTTGGGTTCACCTTCTTATTTAGGATCACCAACTATAGGCTCAATGTCCTTTATTTATGGATAGAATCTGCTTATGAGTGAATACATACCACATTCCTCTTTTTTAGGTCTGGGTTAGCTCTCTCAGGATAGTGTTTTCAATTTCCATCCATTTGCATGCAAAATTCAAGATGTCATTTTTTTTTTACCGCTGAATAGAACTCTAAAGTATATATATATGCCATGCCTGCTGTATTCATTCTTCTATTGAGAGGCACCTAGGTTGTTTCCAGGTTCTGCCTATTAGAAATAGTGCTGCTATGAACATAGTTGAACAAATGCTCTTGTGGAGTTGCTGGATCCTGAGGTAGGTTGAGTCGCAGTTTCCTGAGAAACTGCCACACTGATTCCCAAAGTGGTTGCACAAGTTTGCAGTCCCACCAAAAATGGAACTCACCAAGGCAAGCTGGACTGGGTCTGAACAAGCATATGATCAAACCGGACTCTCTGAATGGGGCTAACAGTGAGGGCGAACTGAGAAGCCGATGGTAATGACACTGAATTTTGATCCTACTGCATGTACTGGCTTTTTGGGAGCCTAGTCTGTTTGGATGCTCACCTTCCTAGACCTGGATAGGGGGGGGGGGGCTTGTACTTCCCACAAGGCAGGGCATCCTGACTTCTCTTAGGACTGGAGAGCAATGGGGGAGGGAAAGGGAGGATGTGGAAATGTTAAATAAATAAATTAAAAAAAAAGGAAAAAAAAGTCCTTTGGATAGGAAAAAATGTGAACATAACGACAATGATGGTAGGCAGAGGCTGCTTGCTTGTTTCCCGGCCGCTCAGACCCGAATAATCACACAATCACTATATTAATTATAACACTGTTCGTCCAATGACTCAGGAACATTTCTAGCTAGCTCTTACATCTTGAATTTACTCATGTCTACTAATCTATGTATCACACAAGGCTGTGGCTTAATGGTAAGAATCCAGCGTCTTTCTCCTTCAGCAGCTGCATGGTGTCTCTTTGACTCTGCTCACTCTCTTTCTACATCTCTGTTCAGATTTTCTGCTTGATTTTACTCTGCTAAAACATGCCCAAAATAGCTTCTTTATTAACCAGTGGTAATAAAACATAATCACAGCATACAGAGGGGAATCCCCCATCATCTCCCCTTTTCTGTTTAAATAAAAGGAAAGTTTTAACTTTAACATAGAAAAATCACATACACAAACAGTTATCAAGCAAGAATTATAGTTACAATATTTAGCCTGTTTACATATAACAAATTAAAAAAATACTCTATAATCTATCCTATCTTTGTGAGTCTAAAGTTTTATATTTAATTGTTCTTTTATCATTAACTATGGAAAACTATAACTATCTGTCTTCAATCCTCCAAAGACCCCACAAGGATATAATATTACCTAAGTAAACAAGAAGTGTATTGTAAGCAACTTCTAAAACTCTAGAATTGACAGAGACATCTTGTTGCTTGGACAGTCACCCAAAGTTCTTCTGTAATGTTAGGGCATCCATCTTCAACCTACAGGCCCATAGTATCCAGCATACTTTTCCATGAAGCAGGATACTTGAAGATGTGTTCTTTCTTGTAAGGACAAAGTTCATCAGTTGCTTTCTTCTGTGTCATTCAGAATGTCTAGCAGACACTTTCATTAAGTAGGAACCCTGAAAAACCATCCCATATTTTAGAAAATTTAGCAGTCACATTTATGTGGGTTCTGAATATCCAGTTCATACAGCATACCATCAAGCAATCCAGACAAGAGTAGGTTCTTGCCCAAATGGCTAGCCTTGTAACAATGAAGGCAAATTCCATAACAAGTTCCTTAAATACTCATCAACTTCTCTGAAGTAATTGATGCTGCCAGATGTAGAAATGACTCACTGTTGAGAAAAGTTTAAGTCCTTAAAATATTTTAAATGCCATATTCTGTGGTTCTTTGAAAGGGCTGAAGAATTCCTATCCACCTGAAATATATCTCTGTACATCTAGAAAACCTAACTAACATGACTACAGTTTGACTATTATATATGATCATCTATTAATACACATAATACCTTAAACAAGAGTAGAAATACATATACACAGTATAACAAAATCAGCCTTAATTATGTATTAACAGACCAAGATCCATACCAATGCAAAGTATTCATCTTTATATCATATCCCCCTTATTGTATATTTTATATATTTACTATGATCATAAATCACTTATAATCAAGCCCCTTTAAATGAAAAAATAATATATTTTTTCATAAATAATTTGGGAACATGGGCAAAGTTTTTTCCAAACTGTTTCTGCTTGTGGGCAAAGTATTTTATGGTTCATGGAGACCCTTTGTGGGATCTTGTTCCATCAAACCACATTAGCCAGGAAGCAATCCACAGGTTCTCATCCTCTGTGGGAACAAAAGCAAAATCTCTTTCCTATGCAACATTTACTTAGAACCAAATTGTAAAGTCAAGATACCTTTATGTTGGTTTAACATAGCAGTCCCGAGAATCAAATGTCTCTTTGCAGTCAAAAAATTCAAACGAAACACAATAATATACATAATCTAGACTTTTCTGTATATCATCCATCTTTGAATGACTAATTTTTCTTTACACCTTTAATCTATGACTGTCTGTACTCTTTTATATAACTTTTACTATTTCTTTAAAGACTTTTATTTTTTAAACTATTTCTTTTTATAACTATCTATACACTTTTTCTCCTCTCTCCCAAGCCATGATACTTTTTTTTTAAACACACTGTGTCTCATTTAGATGTCTTTTATATCTGAATTTGTCCTATTGTATATCTGAAATCCTTTCTGACAAGGAACATTTTAAAATGGTACCAGCATGGTTGAAGCAGCCCTGAATGTTGACTCCACCTCTCTTGGCCTTTCAATATGACAGAGGTAAGTTTACCCCCAGCTCTGGGACTGCTGGGTGGAAGCTGTGCTCATCACCTCAATTCTGGGAAGCACAGCATAAACCCTTTTTGTCTGAAGAAAAGGTAAATCTGCCATGCAGCATGCTGCAAGGCATGAAAATATCTCTGTGTATGGTGGCAGGAATCCTCCATGCTCTCCTGCTTGTACATGCCTAGCAGACCTGATCCGGCAAGTTGCTTAAGCAGAGAGTGCTGAGGGTGGTGGGCTCTCAGCTATTTTCCTCCTAATCCTGAGCAGATGGACAAGAACCCGGACCCGAAGTGGGTGACGGGCCATGCTATCTAGTTAGCCCAAGTTGATAGGGCAACATTTGTAAGTGGAAACTGCTCTTTTCTTTCCTGGCTGTCCAGACCCGAATAATCACACAGAAACTATATGAATTATAACACAACTTGGCCAATAGCTTAGGCATATATCTGGCTAACTCTTATATCTTTAAATAAACCATTTCTATTATTCTGTGTATCACCACCAGGCTGTGACTTACTGGTAAAGATTGGGCATTTGTTTGACTCTGCCTCCTCTCTTTCTATATCTTTGTCTGGATTTTCTGCCTGGTTTTACTCTGCTAAGCCATCTCTTATGCCTGGCTATATGCTGCCTTACTATAAACTGAAACAACGTCTTTAATAACCAATGGTAATCAAACATATTCTTAGCATACAGAGGGGAATCAAGCATCAAATGACCTCAATATTTAATTCTACAAATCATTATTCAGGGTTTTTATAACATGAACAAGGTATGGTAGTGGACACCTGTAATCTCAGCAATCACAGGACTGAAACTGGTGAAGCCAAAATTTGATAGCCATCTAGATTACATGGTGAGCTCAAGGCCTGCCTGAGTTTTGTAAGAGACACTATCAGACAAAGAAACAAACTCTACCAAAGGTAGTTTTATCTGTATCCCAAACTAGTATATCTATAGACTGATTTTCATGTTATAATCATAATAGTAAATCATCAAGATTAAGATATGCTAAATATGTTGTTCTAGTCCTACATGAACATTTTCATTTAAGCAACCATTGAGGAGGTGAAGTATATTTTTGAGTTAGTCTAGAAACTAACTTACAGCTGTCTGTTAAAGCTCCCTTAAACAGAATGACACTTGCCTTGATATTGTTTAACTTTGGTTTTATCTTGGCTAAATGAGTGTATAATTTGAGCACTTATATCTATGTATTTTTGTGTCTGTAAAATTAACAGTCCCAAAATACAGGTTACACAAAATTCAAAGAGGAAGAAATGAGGTGGTGGTAGGGCTTACAGTAGTGAAGAAGAAAGGTTTGCAAAAGAATTGCAGAAGGCCAACAAAATGTTATGCACTGCTTGGTAAACAACACAAAAGGCAGAGAAAATTTTGCATAAATTTCCAATTCAACATTTTTCTTTACTTTTTGTGGTGGTTTTTATTATGTATGGCCCACAAAGTCTCATTTGTTTGAAAGCTTTTTCACCAGGGAATTTGGCTATTTTTTAATTGATTTTATTGAGCTATCCATTTTTCTCTCTGTTCCCTTCCCTTCATCTCCCCTCCCCTTCAACCCTCTGCTACTATTAGGAGGTGTGGCCGTGTTCAAAAAGGTGTGGCCTGTTGGAGGAAGTATGTAACTGGGAGTGGGCATTAACGTTTCAAATGCTCAAGTTAAGCCCAATGTCTCTCTTTTCCTGATCCCTGCTGATAGAGATGTAAAACTTAACTATTCTCCAGCACCATGCTTGAGTGAGTGATACCATGCTTCCCATAATGATGATAATGGAATAATTCACTGAGTCTATAAGCCTTTTAAAGTGTTGCCATGGTCATGGTGTCTTCTCTTTGTAACAACAGAACACTGACTAAGAAATTGTCTATTTTCAATTTTTTATTTGAAATTTATATATTTAACCAAGATTCTCTATAGAGGACTGAATAAGCATGGGATAAAACCGGACTCTCTGAACATGGTGGACAATTAGGGCTAATGAGAAGCCAAGGACAATGGCACTGGGTTTCGATCCTGCTGCATGAACTGGCTTTGTGGGAGCCTCACCTGTTTGGATGCTCATCTTTCTGGACCTGGATTGAGGGGGGAGGACGTTGGACTTCCCACAGGGCAGGGAATCCGGACTGCCCTTCAGATTCAAGAGGGAGGGGTAATGGAGTGGGGGGAGGGGGAGAGGACTGAGGGGAAGGGGAGAAGAGTGGGAGGAGGGGGAGGGAAATGGGAGGTGGGGAGGAGGCAGAAATTTTTTCAACAAAAAAATAAAGAAAGAAAGAATAAATTTAATTGCTTAGAGGTGTTTATTGCCTTTGCATTACATACTTAGAATATATTTTGTTGTCGTATTTCTACAGAACTTTTGTCAGTTAGATATGTTTCACAGTGACAGTGTAGCAAATGAGTAAGATAATAAATCCATGTTTACACTTTGGACAAACTATCTTTTGTCCTACAAAAGTCTGACTTTCTATTACTACATCAAGAAAGTAATGTGCTGCCAGGTATGGTGGAACGAATTTGCAATACGGAATCAGCAAAATTAGTTGTTGAAGATCAGCCTTGACAACATGAGGCCATGTCTCATAAATAAATAAGCAAAGAGATAAATGGTATGAAAGACACAGGAAGAATGTAACTGTGTTTTCCTTAAGAAACTAGGCAGATCCAGTATTTATCTAGTGAGATCTTTGCATTATTCCCACCGAAATAATAACTAGATTATAAATTCCCTCATGGAATGAGTATGACATTGTAACTTGCCTAATATATATTTCATTCAAAGTACATTGAGTTACTTGTATTCGTTGAATATGGTGTAGCTTTTCTTGCTAGAAATTCTTATGGTACCAAGCTAGTCTTTGTGGCAGATAAATTATATGTAGATACATTGAAGTAAATTTTAGCATCAGAGTTATATTCAGGCTACTCCTTAAGCAATATTACACGGTTCTGCTTGAAAAGGTCACGATACTGTTTAGAAAAGAACAAGTAGTTCAGTGAGTCTATAAGCCTTTTAAAGTTTAGGGGACCATAGCTCCCCTAAATTAACTAATAGATTCCGGAAATAGGAATGTTAGCTGTGAGTGGGCTGTGGTGGTACCCGTATTTATTCTCAGCACTAGGGAGACAGAGGAAGGCAGATCTCTGGGACCTTGAGAGGTCAGTCTGGTCTTTATATGAGTTCCAGGACAGCAAGATCTACACAGAGAAATGCTGTTTCAAGAATAAATAAATAAATTAGAATGTCAGTTGCAATTAATCCTTTAAGCCAATGAGTTGTTATGTCTATAGCCCAAAAATGTTTCAACTGCTTATGTAACAAATAGCAACAATTTGAAAGCAATTCACAGACGATGACAATACATGTTACATATTCAGACTGAATCTAACGAGCTACCATAGATACACAGAATTGATATGACTTGTAATTTTTCAAATATCAACTATCATTGGAACTCTTGTGGTATTTAAGATCTTATTGTTATCATTTATTTAAAAACGGCAGGAAGGAGTCACACCATACAACAAGGCACTCATGAGAATTTTATATGAAAAAGAGAGAGAAGAGGGCAGAGAGGGGGTTCAGAAACCAATCTCCGGAGATAAGAACAGCAGAGGAGAAAAAGAAAGAGAGAAAGAGGGGGGAGAAAGAAAAAATTCGATGGGAGGTGGCCAAGGCCCACCTTTTAAAAGGGAACGTAGTGTATGTGTAAAATAGGTACTCTTAGTGGCTGCAGCTGGGACATATTCTGTCAGGACCCCAAGGGCAGGCCAGCACAGATGCCTGAATTCTAACATTCCTCCCTTTTGTTTATCATAAAAGACAAGGAATTAGAAAGGAGTAGCACATGAGGCAAGGATGAGGAAGCCGTGATCTCAAGACTGTTTCTGGCTGACTTGGGAAATGTCTATCATCTTTTGGGAACCTGAGAAAGCTGGGGTACTGTCCACATCCTTGGGTAGCTGGCTGCTGCACTTCACTGTCCATGCTTTAAGGGACCGTTCGGTGCCTCTTGGAACTGGAAGGATGCTGTTGGAGGTGAACTCAAATCAATTACCTGGAACACACTAGAACTGACAGTACCTGTTCCTTTTTCATCCCCATTGCATCACGTTAACGCCCTCTTTCTAGTCGACATACCAGGAGACACAGGTGGTTAATTTCTGATGGCAGTCAATAGTAAAAAGTGAAACAGAAAAAAAAAATTGCACTAAACTAGTATGACTGTCTCCTGAGGAAGGCAAGGAAATGTGATGGGAAAGATCACCAGGTCGAAATGGAAACAGAAATTGAGTAAAAGAAAGTGAGAACCAGTGTGTGCCGAGCAAGAGGAAGTTGACTTCCTCAGTCTCGCATATTGCAGCAAACAAACAGGACAATTATAAAGGGAGAACAGATAGAAGAAAAAAGAAAGTGGAGAACTCTTTCTCAGTTTCCCGATTGCCTGATCCAGGGAATACTGAAGCCAAATTTGATTTGAAAGGAGTGGTCAGTTGGTCTCTAAAAGGCATTCCAAAAGGGAGTAAAGTGCTACAGACACTAACAAAGTTCCCATGAGTGTCATAGAGAAGACCCAGGGGCTGTAATTCATCGGGTCCCCGGAATTCAGAGAGGATCACACTAAGTAGGCACAGTCTGTCCCATGCATTATCACACAGGAATAGGGGCCAATGGCTCTGAGTCAGACAGAGACATAGTTGCCTGGAGCCGGGACTTTGAGAAAAGCCAGAAGGCAAAGAGAAGACTGTCTTCAAGAAATGAAACCTCACATCCAGGGGAATGGTCAGATGCATGTAACCCTACCAGAGACCCAATTGCCAGTATTGAATGGAAGACAAAGCTGGCAGTAAATGAGAAAGCAGAATTGTTGCAGGTGGAAGAGAGCAGTTCTGTTGGGTAGAGCAGGTGATTAGGGTCCCAGCATAAAATGTTTGGTGGACCCTGCCACTGAGCAAACATGCTGCATGCATCAGGTCTACTGAGGGAGAGGGAATGCAGAAGAATGAAAGGGTGATACCTCTTTCCATTTATCAGATCTCTGGCAGAATGTTGCAAAGATTCCATAAAATATTGGGTTATAGAGTGCAGGAAAGCAGCCATTTGGATTGGTCTGACTGAAAAAGTAGATGCACTTCCCATGAGTGAGGTAGAGAAATAAGATCCAAACGTCTGCAATTCTTAGCATCCCAAGAATTCAGAGTATCAGAATAAGTAGTCACAGGTTGTCCCATGCATCATCACGCAAAGAGAGCTCTGAGCCTGAGAGAGCCATGTTTGCCTGGTACCAGGAAATGACAAGGCCAAAAGGTAGGAAACCATGCCTGAGAGAAGAGAAATGGATCACTCATGGGAAATAGTCAGAGGTGAAGAAGAAGGGGGCTCACCAATCATGTTGATGTTGGATGGAGGGTCCCAGTGCTCTGTTAATTGGAGCAGTGAGGCTGTCGTATGTGGACCAGGTTCTAGGGTCCCGGTGTACCTCAGGACTCCAGGAGAGCCTACCCAGTCCCAAAGCACCAATGGTGTGTATATAAAAATGACTGGAAGAACTCACACCATATAATAGAGCTCACATGGAAGGTTTATTGGAAAAGAGAAAAAAGGCAGAAAAGGTGACAGAGGGAGTGCAGAGAGGGGCACAGAGACGGATCCCTGGGCACAAGAGTGACAGAAGAGAAAGGGGGGATAGGCAAGGCGCACCTTTTAAAAGAGAACATAGCAAAAGTGCACAAGAAGTGCTCTTGTAGCTGCAGCTGAGGACATGCATAGCCTGTCAGGCCCCCAAGGGCAGTCTAGTCCAGATGCCTGAATACCAATCCTTGCTCTTTCAGACAGTCAGATGTCCAAGTAAATTTAGAATGGATTCCTGGGGCATCATTAATTGATAAGTATAATCTTGCTGATTGACAACAAACGTTGGTCTCATTGGAACTGTTGCTCCATTGATGTGATGTTGGTTATAGCTGGAGACTGACTGCTTAGATCTAGCAACTCACGTAGTAGAGAGAATAACTTTAGGTAGTTTTAAATCTAACAACATAAAGATAGAGGATCTTATATTAAAGGCTAGAAGATGGTTTTTGCTCAGATAGTTATTTTTGCCTAAGATGTTTAATATTTCTATCTATATATTCATGTTTCCAGTGTGAAATTTTATTACCGTCAAGCTAAAGTATTTTGTACAAAAAATTAGTTTAAAAGGTTTGTTTCAGTTATTTATTAAAATTACAAATATTTTATTTTTTAAAGAAGGAGTGAATTAAAGAGTCTTCATAAGCTCTATGATGATTCATATTTCTCATGGGAATGAAAATGTACAGCTCTTAGTGCTTGATGATAAAATTAATGCCACTTAGTAGAACCAAGTGTTTAAATATTATAACTTCACATAAAGCTTTATTATTGTTTCAAATATACTTTTAAAATCATTGGCATGGTTGGGCTTTTGAAAGGTCATGGATAGTTTGTACCTATAGGGCTATTTTCTTCCATTCTGATAGCTAATAGCAGGTAGAAGTGAAATTCTATAGAAGAGTCAAGCATTGTGGTGACATGCCTGTAATTAGAGCATTTGGGAAACTGATGCAGGGGGATCAAAAATTCAAAGAAAGCCTGGGTTATGTAGCATTACCCTTTCTCAAAATAAAGACAGCAAAAGAAAAAAAACACTCTATTAAATAGGGTACTGTGGAGTAAGGCAAGCCATGAAGGTTTCGGAGTAGACTATTATATAACATTACTAATAGATGAGCTATAAATTTCTCAGAGAATGTGTCTCTGAGTTCATGACTAATGGTATTTACAATCCAAAGGAAAAAATAAAGAGTTGGTTATTTCTTTTGTTTGGCTGTTTTATGAAATAGGCTTATTTAGCTAAATTCAATAAGCACATTCAAATGAATGTGCATGCAATTGAAAATTTCACATCTCTGAAGGTTCCACATTAATAAGCATTCATTCACAAGTGTTTTGTCATTTAAATATTATGTTAATTTTTTGTAATTGGATTCTTCTTCAATGTTGGAAAACTTTCTTAACTATACTAAACATTTCCTTAGAGGTATTGTTACACATTCTAAAATTCCTTTGTGCTCAGGTATTAGTGTTTGAATTTTCAACACTGAGCATAGTTAAAATTAAAAGCCTTCTGTCAGAAAAATTGTTTTGAAGGAAGAAGGAACTTAAAACACTCTTTCTCCCCCACTAGAAATTCATACAGATAAATACCTTTATTTTTCTCCTAGAACTGAACGTACATGACAAATTGGCACAACTTAAAATGAGAATTGAAGGGGATGAGACTGATTGAGAAAACTTGATATTGAAAGGCTTATTAGCCCATACAGGGTTCGAGTCTGTCTCTTCAGTCTCTGTGAGCCCCTATGAGCCCTGCTTAGTTGATTCTGTGTCCTGTGTTCTCCTGGTAGTATCCTCCAGCCTTTGACTCCTACAATCCCTTCTCCACTTCAAGTCCTCTGCATATAACTTATGGTTGTATAGCTTGCTATTCTTGTGAACTCCCAACAATGCGAGTGTGTGTGTGTGTGTGTGTGTGTGTGTGTGTGTGTGGGTGTGGGTGTGGGTGTGTGGGTGTGTGGGTGTGTGTGTGTGAGAGAAGGGGCGGGGTATTTTCTGACTCTTTTGCTTGCCACTTGGGACACTTTTCCTCCTCCTACTGGGATGGCATGTCTAACCTTAAGATGTATGTTTGTGCCCACTCTTATTATATCTTGTTAGGCCATATTCAGTGAAAATCCCTGAGATGCCGGTTTTTTTTTTCTTTAAAGAAAGACGTAGAAGGAGGTGATCTGGGAGAGAAGGGGAAATGGGGAAGGCACTCAGATAACTGGAGGGAGAGGAAAGTGCGGTCAGCAGGTAATGAATGAGAGAAGAATGAAAGTTAAAAAGGAAAGAAAAAAAGAAAAGAAAGGCTTATTATCAATGTGGCATTGGTGCATGCCATTAATCCCAGCACTGGTGAGGAAACTGCATTTCTAAGTCAGCCTGGTCTAGAGAGCGAGTTCCAGGACAACTAGGAGCTTTATATGGAGAAGCCCAGTTTGAGAAACAAAAAACTAAAAAAAAAAAAATATTAATCAAGATCTGACATAAAAACGTAAGCTGAAAATAATTCATATAATCAAACAACAAATTTCATATGCAGCCTTGCACTGACAAATCAGTCATGTGAATACCAACATGTTTTTGAAGTTAAAGACTCAAAATATTGTCAAGTGGCTTCGCAAATAAGCATTGGCTTAAGATGTTTCACAACAATGAAATGGATATCATAGTAATTAATCTCCTTATGGTAAAGCTAGGTCAAATTTCGTCAAAAGGTCAACTAATATTGAACAGGACGTTTGCTCATGAATTTGCTGCATTAGAATTTTGCTATTCTGAAGGTCAAAGGACATAATCATTTTCAAAAAATGAACGGAGCAAGACATTTTTACATTTTTCTAGAAAATTTGGGCCTTAGTTCTATTTAAATGTATACAATAAAACCATACCTCTGTCCTATATTTATTAGCATTCTAATAAATTATTCATGATTGTAATATTTATGTAGACTCCATTTTGCTTGTATGATTGATTTGGCTTAACCTACAAATTAATGTGTTCCCATTCAACCTTTGCAATTCTATATGCCACTACTCTTTCCTTCAAAGTGTCCTGAAATAGCATCCTAGCTGATCTCCCTCTTATGTTCTTGTCCTCTTCTATCTGCTCTATTAACAGCATTTGAAACAACCTTTCAGAAAGGTCAATTAAATCATCTCACCTCTTCATTAAAACTATTCTGATTCTACTAAGAGTCAATTCTGATCCTTTTATCTTGATATATATATATATTGATTAAAAATATTAATCAAGATCTGACATAAAATATATATATTTTCCATATATATATATATATATATATATATATATATATATATATATATATGGAACATGCCTTTCTTTCTAATTTCAACTCTATTTTGATTTAGTTTCAGACAAGCTATCTCTGTCTTAGCCTTGTATATAATCTAAGCTGTCAACCAAACTGCCTATTTATTTAAGGCTCTGTCTGCCTCTTATCTTACTTTCTTTTGCTTCTGCCTCCATTTTATGAACAGTTAGATATTTGTTACTTACTCACTACATCATTCAAGTGGTTTTTCATTCGTTTATTCAGAAGTCAATGACTTTTAACTGAGAGAAAATATGTCCTTCTGCTTTATTCTGTTTAAAACACGCTGCAGATTCCATTTGACTATCCCAAAGATTCCTGGTCCTATTCAAACAATAATAATTTATAACCATCTCCATCATAAGACTTCTAATAATCTTTCTCTGGATAAAAAGTATTTCTAAATATACAGTGGTTCAAGGAAAACACCTAAGAGGTATAACTTGAAGATAAAGTTACAATAATAACTCATTGCCTCATATGATGTTATTTATGAGGTTGATAACATTTGTTACTCCTGTTGAGCTGCACACTCAGAACTTAACCAATTTTCTCTAGATGTCTCATATTTTTATAAATATATCACATAGAAATTCTGAAAGGCAAGTCTTATCTTTGTCTCTTATTCATCTAGCACCTTTAAAGATATGGCTAGAATTCCATACTATCTTCCAGTTGCTGAGTGCTTGATGGATCTTAGGTATTGTGACCAGTTAGTTACTTTCTTACCTTGCTTTAACACTCACTATTTCTATGATGTAAGTATTTTATCTTCAATTTTACATATGAAGAAGTTAAAACCAAGGCAATATAACTTGTCTATGGCCATATAGGTAGAAGGTAGAATTTGAATTGCAGCCAAAACTTGCAATGCTCAGGGTAGCATGCCATTCATATGTTCTCTTAGAAATAATTTGGACAGCAAAGGAAAAGATCACCACTCCAATTATAGTGTCCCAACAAGGCAAAGTTTTTGATTGAGAGGGCATACTAGTCACAAAATTAGAAGAAACACACCATGGCAGGAAATACACTTGGTTTTTATTCCAGTGCAGGTAGTAACTGTGTCTTTCAAGATTTGTTAGTCACCCCCCACAAAAGGAAAGGTTTAGACAGAAAGCAGTAGATGAAAACTCTTAAAGATTGTTATGAGATGCTCAAGTCTAATTCTTCACAGTTTATGGCTTCTGGTGGGGCAGAGAGTAAGGAAAGACTTGGTTTTCTTTAAGGGCTTAGCCACTGTGTGTTTGACCATACTCCAGTGAGTATACGGGCAACACAAAATGGACTTGGTATATATTTCTTTTCTTCCTCTTTTTATTGTTGTGGGAGAGGTCACCAGGACAGGTGTGGACCAGGTTTGGGAAATGAGTATGATAAGGATGCATTATGTCAAATTTCCATATAATCAAAAAGAAATATTATATTGGGGAAAAAACAAAATGAAAACCAACAAAGCAAACAAAAAATCTGAACAAAAGAAATGAAGGAAACCAAGAAATTGTTGGTCACTTAAGTCATTTAAGTTCTAAGACTCGAGCAGAACCTTTGTATGAATACAATACTTACCAGGTTAGGGACAGTTTAAAACATTTTAATAAAGATTTTACAATGTGAAAGAGATAAAAATATTTGCACAGAAGTTTCATAAAGTGGGGAGAGAGAAAAAGATTTGAATTCATTGTCATAAAAGAAAGTTTTATGGACTTATCAAAAAGACTAATATTTAATGTTTCTTACATGTTCCATGTCTAAAATCCCTGGGAATACATTCCTCCATCCTTGGTGTTACTAGAATTGTGGGGCCCTTTGTGGTCTGCAAATGATGCAGGGGAAATCAAGGTCCCCTATTGGGGTTCTTCGTCTCTTTAGTAAAAGCTTTTATAAATGGACTCAAACACAAGCCCAGAAACTACTTTATTAGTGTTTAAAAAAGGAAAAAAAAAACCCTAGGGCAGAAAAACTGAAATTTTCAGCAGCTACCCAGAGGAAGAGAATGGAAGGGAGAAGAAAAGGCATGCAATTTAAGGTGTCACAGAGGTCAGACACAGTGGAAAGGCAGTCACGTGGTGGGAAAGGAGGCTTTAGAAAAAGCATAAGGAAGCCCAAAGTGTATAAGGAAAGCATAGTTTGAAAAGAGATAAAACGATAAAAAAGATTATACTGTTTTCAAAGCAGGCCAATTTACAAGCTACAAGATTTTGGTGCAGTAGCAATCCTTTGGCACAGTAAGCTAGTCAACCAAGTGTTGCAATTCTGGCAAGGAAATGTGTGGTGTCTCATTAAAGAAGTGGTTATTCTGTGTATCTTTGTAGCACGGCTTAAGCTGTGGCCACCTTTCCTGGGGTGGTCTCTGGGCCAGATGATTGAACCCACCACCCTACTAGAATATTAGGTCTCTTCCTAAGCCTGAGATTTCATTTTCTTGACCAGAGGTAATTTTTGCTCTAACATTGGCTTCAGTTTAGAACTTTTTATCTTTTCAATATGACAGTGAAAATACACAAGGAAATCTGTGACCTTTAGTCTACAGTCAAGTCAGCCTAAACAATGCCAGGGATAGTCACTGTTGTGTACTGTAAATGTGATACTGTTCTTGAGTTAAATTCTGCTAAGATGGTAATTAGTGATCTTGGTTACATAGGAAAATCCCCAGGCACCACTCAAATCAATTAAAGCAGGATCCTTGCAGGTAGAGACCTAAGACTGCGCATTTTATAAGTGTCGCTTTAGAGACTGTACTATGTGATCAGGCTTGGGAAAAATTCCTGAAGTCTAAATGTTTACATGTTAGATTCCATTTCTAGTTCAGTTTCGAGAAATAATAATGTATAACTCAAGGTGTATGTTATACATATATATCTTTCACACATACCATTATGTCATACTCAGTAATCGCCTCTGTGGTTTTCCAACTTAAAATGTAGTTTGTAATTTCTAATGTCAACATACAGAACATTATTATTTTGTTGAATGTCAGTATTAAGCTATAATATAAGAACACTGTAATTTATCTAAATACACTATAGCACATAAGATTTAATTCATTCCCTATTTGTTTTTACAAACATATTTTAGTGTATATAATATTACAGTACAAAGAATATATAAATCTTAGTAATAACTTCAGTATAGAAGTGGAAAAGGTCCTTATGTACTTAGAATATAAATGATAGAATGAGTCACATAGCTCTCAAAGGCATTATTCCCTTTTATTTGTTTGAGTAACCTTAGGGTTATTCACATGTCTCTTTTGTATATAGTGTCATTGCAGAAATTGCCATTTTAAACTCTAAGCATTTTAGGCAATTTAAAAACAATCATTTTAGAATTTAATGTGATATGCAATGCACTTTAAGTCTTAAAATATACATACTGAAATCTGTATCTATAATGTCCTTAATTTTCAAAGAACATATCAAGTATAAAGTAAATGGAGCAGCCTCTAGAAGGGTCCATATTAAGGAGAGAAATTTAATATTGCCATTCATTATTGGAATGGTACATATAAGTGGGATTCCCCCCCCAAAAAAAATTATTGGAGTTTTTAAGGAACTAACTGCAAAGCTAAGTGATAAGAGCAGACTTTATTCAATTTGAATACTGAGTGTACCCAATTTGAAAACAAATACATGATTTAATATGGTTTTGGATGACAAAAGCATATGAAGAAATATAATAAATAGACAAGCAATAATATTATAGTGCTGAGTCCCATGTTGTGGTTGCAATCAATGTTTTGATAAAATAAGAAAGATATTTTAAAAGGTAAATCTAGGAGGGAAGGAATACATTTTTAAAATCTACATTGAGCATTCAGCTCTAATACATAATAAAGGACATGACAGAGCTAGTTAGAGGTGGAGAGAGCAGAACCAAATGAGTGATATTAAGTGCAGAAATAACAGAGAGAAAAGAAAATAGATGAAACCCCAATTTATGGTCTATCTAACTTCAGAGATATTAGTATTTTGCCGACTTATTTCTCATTGGATTGTATGTGCCCCAAGATGAAAAAAGGTCTTTCATTTTTACCTTATTCATAAGTATGTAACTATCAGACATAATTTATATGATAAATAATTTAGATGATATTTAAGGCAGGCAGTTGAGTCATATTTTAAAAATTCTTTCTCATTTAAAAACATTCTTCAACATACTTATGTTTTGAATTGAAAATAGTTTTTTTTTTCAGGTAGTATATTCTGATTAAGGTTTTCCCTCACCTAACTCTTCCAGACCCTCTCACTTCCACACACAAATCCGTACCCTTTCTTTCTCTCTTTCCTTAGAATACAACAAACATCTAAGAAATGATAATAATAATGAAAATAAGATAAAATAAAAATAAACCAGGATATGACATATCAAATAGAAAAAAGGAACCAAAGAAAAAGAACACCACATTCACAAATGCTGAGACACACATTCCCCCATGCAGAAAGCCCTAAAACAATATTGAAAATGACAATATATAATAAGTCAAGTATTCATGAAGTAAAAAAATAATGCCCAGGCAAAGTATTGTGAGACACAGAACCTCTAAAAATACCATTGAATTCATTTTCTTTTTTGGCTATCTACTCCTGGGCGTAGGGACCTAGGCAGGTCCCATTGGAGAATCCTGGTCAAGATGTGGTCCTCGCCACCACTGCCCCTTTACTATCTGGCTTCAGTCTTAGGTCCTCCTTTTGGCTGGCACCTTTTCTTTCTCTTAGCATAAGATTTCGGGTGAAATTACCAGTTTTTAAGAGTCCATCATGTCAATAGTCAGATTGTGAGATACAAGTGTCTCTTTAGTGTATCTTCACTTCTGCCAAGCTCATTATGGTAGAAATTTTATTTTAGTAGTTGTGTATTAAGTTCTCTGTGTAATGTGTAGAGTCTCACAGCAACAATTTCCTCTGAATCCAGGAATACCTATCATCTAATTCCATGGTGTTGAATCCCTTTCATGAGACTCTAGCACAAAAATTATGATTTGTTTGAAGCAAGGCTAGTGATGTTATTTATCTTACAGGTTTATCTGCTTTCTGTTACATTGGTCTAGCCTAATCTTTTCAATTATTTCTAGATAGTGGAACTGTAGCTGTTGGTTTAAAATTATGTTCATAATATGTGTATCTATGTCTGTATGTAAAGGAAATTAGTAGTTTTGATAATCTGGAAATATGTAAATTATAGTATTATCTTACAAAGATTTATGATGAGTTTACTGCAAAAATTAATACAAAGATTGGTCAAAATACAAAATTACATATTAAAAAATACAAAATATCAATATAACTCTACATTGTCATATAACTATGTAAGGCCTATTTTATGAATTTTTATAAATCTGAAACTTAACCACTTACACTTTCTTGGGAAGATATAATGTAGAAAACAAATAAACTGATGTGACAAATCCTAAATAATTATCTTTCACACCAGTCCAATTTACTGTACACATTTTTTCTGCACTATGCATATGTATCTGAGCATTATTAGAGCATTTTCCTGTAATACCTTCCGAGGATCTATGGACAGATAGAAAAGATCTATGGAATTCTATCGAAATAATTGTTCCTTATGTTAATATTTTGCACATTATTATATGGAATTCTGTTTTATGATGGATATTATTTCAGAGTATTATTTCTCATTAGGCAATTTCAAAAGCACTTAAAATTTTTATTTCTAAATTGTGGCCACAGTTAGAAATTGTATTTAATTATGTATGTTGAGCGTTATAAATTCTAAATTGCCTTTCAGACCCTGTAGTTTAACAAGTTACAATTTTGAAAGTTTTTTTTTTACAATTTAAAACAAGTACTTTCAAAGTGTCAAACTTTTTAAGAAAGGAAATTATCGTTAAAATGTACACTAGTTCATTTATCTTCTATAGTCTTTGACCTTAAACAGAACTGTGTTAAGAAAAAAGGTCATCTTCTACAGTGGATACAAATATTTAGGAGTATAAATTTATATCACTTTTTGTAATATGCATTTTTCTGATTTTAAAGTTTAAATGTTAACATTAGTTATGACATAATTATACAATGATATAGAATAATCCATTCAGAGTTGAATCAGAGCTTTGATTAGGAGCCTAGGGATGTAGCTCAGTAAGGGATGTAGCAAGTAAGAAGAGTTGCTGTGCAAGCATGAGGATCTGGGTTGAAATACCAAGCACTGATATAAAATCAGTTGGTAACTGCACTTATCTATAACCCCAGCATTAAGGGTCAGAGAGAGAAGGATCCAAGGAGCTTGCTGGTCTACCAACTTAGCAGAACTATTAAAGCTTCTGCTTACTGAGACACCTAGCCTCAGGGAGTAAGGATAAATGTGAGAGAGGAAATCGTGAAAGTTATACTTCTCTGGCCTTCACATACACACGTATGGGTGAAAACACCTATGTCCTCATGTGTATGTATCACACACACAGGCGTGCACGCACACAAACACACACAAATGTGTAAGAACACAGTTATTACTATTTAATTGTTTTCCCAAAAATATAATTTGAATATGTTAATTTTTGTAACAAACATGTTTTCTTTGAAATAGGAAGGGTATACTAACTCCCATACACTTCAGACATACTTACAGCAAATAATTTCATCTTTTGGGTATAACTGAAGATTATTGAATAAAATGTTTAATTCTTGATAGTTTTAATAAAAAACCTTATTTTCCATTTCTTTGCTTTTTCTTCCTTATGTGATACTTTGGCCAAGCACTCAAAGAAAATTTATGTGGAAACTTCCTTTGTTTCATTTTTTATATATAAGATTGGATTTATTTAGATAAGAAATATGATATTGAAGTATTCCTTATGAATAATTTTAAAAAGGAATATAGGATCACAGAGACTGTGGACTGGAAGTTTCCTTTCTCTACTTGCAACTTCTTCTCCTCTTCCTCATCCTCTCTTCCACCTTGAGACAGGATTTACTACACAGGCCAGGCTATATTCTAACTTGAAACCTCCTCTTTAGATGCTCAGTCCTGGGACTGCATGTCCATGTCAGCATGCCTGCATTGCATGCGCTGTTTGCAAATCCACAACCATTCCAACCTCCCAATTTTCATTATTATGTTTATGATTACTGTTTGTATCTGTATATTTTTGCTGCATCTGCATATTTGCAGTAAACACTTTTAGATTATAAAATGAACCTTGAGAAAAAATACCATGTAAGACATATTTCAACTTAAGGCACAACCACGCATGTACACATACACATGCACACACACACACACACACACACGCATACATGTAAGAACACTGAGCATCTCTGAATTAAAGTAAAGATTATATGGTATCATGATGATCACAGTGCCCAGAGATTCCGTTTTTTTTTTTATTCTTTAGCAATGAAAGTCTTTCCAACAAAGTTTAATACAAGGAAGACTCTGCCATAAAAAGTAAACTAAAATTAGAACCTCTAGATTAAAACAAGGATTTTAGTCCAGTTTCAGGTCCACTGATACACCTCAACCCTTTCGCTTTTTATGATGTAATTGGGCAACATAGAATTGAAGGGGCCTCTTCAAATTTACTTGACTTAATTATGTTAGACTCAGTATGCTAATTGAGAAAATTCGGCTTTAGCATTATTCTTAAACAGTTTCTTTGATGCAACACTGCATAAAGATAGGACCCTAGAATAAAAAATACGGTTAATAGTGCAACCAATAAGTTCAAACTAGAAAGCCAATGATGATTGGACAAATATTAAAATGAAGAAATTGCTCTCAATACATATTAGAAGAATTCAGATTTTTTTTTCATTTTTATCAGATAGTATACTTTTCATGTTGCTCTAAAAATCTAGAGTTTTTGAAATGCCCTGTAATTCCACTATTTAAGTACCTCATCATTTGGATATTTTAAAGCATTTCATCTATTGATTAAACTCAACCTCTGAGAATAGTGACATATATATATATATATATATATATATATATATATATTAAGTGATCAATGTGTATTTGGCAACTAATTTATAAAGGGGGTTGTGTTCCAGTTCAGAACTATGTACAAATGTGACAAAGATATATTTTGAGTTTGAATAAGTTCAGTGGCTTCCAGAGCAAATATTTTGTTTTATCTATTAGAGAAGCAGAAAGCTAGTTTAACCTGTTTGACTAGATGCTCAGGGCCCAATAATCTCAAATAAGCCAGGATCCTAATTTTATGTTTCAATCTATAGTGCCTTCTTTGCATCTCTATTTTTCTAAGCCGAAATGCATGAAGAATGGATATATCTTTAAAAAAGTAAACATTTGCTCAAAGCATGTTCCTTCATATAAATTATTTTTACTAAGGTCTAAATGTAGGCTGAAATAGAGTAAAAACATGACTGTAAGAATGGTGATTCAAAGAAATTTCACTCTTGAATTATGAACAGAAATCCTTAGCATAATTCTCCAGTGGACTATGTGATGATATTTAACATGAATATGCTTCATTTCCTTGACAGCCTTTTTATACTGGCAGAAGAATATAGTGAGAATCTCTTTATATTATCATTTACTGCTAATAGTACAGGAAGGTTCAGACTAATTAGAAATCTGGTTGCTACTAAGCCATTGCACTAAGCATACTAAACCAAGCTGTTGCTCTCTTAATATTTATTAACACATTTTTACTGATTGCAGAGAGTAAAGAAATGGAAATCACTTGTTTTGAAATTTAAAATGGAAAATTTTTATAAGACCCCCCCCCAAAAAAAAAACCCTTTGGCTGTATCAAGTTCTACAACTTGAGTTGTAATACTAGATTACAAAGATTCAATGTTGTTAAAGAACACAACGACTGCACAGTATTAGATAAAAGCTGGTTAGTTAGATGGAACAGAGAATAGATGGGTTCCAATGGTAATATAGTTCATAGATTGCAACTCTCAAACCAACTATGTCATTTACTTTTTATAAAATCTGCTTGTGGTTCAGTGTGGTAAGGCCCTCAATTATGATCTCAAGTATAACAGAAAGAAGGAAGGAAGAAAAAATTCTCTCATTTTTTAAAATTTTACAACATTTTAACTGGTAGATATTGACCTTAGCTGTCTTAATTATTGGAAATAATGCTGCAAAATGTGGGAGTAAGAGTATATCCTAAACATATAAAATATTGTTCCTTTCTATTAATAAAACAGGCAAAGACAAACAAATAATAAATGAACTCACTTCAATGTTGTATTAGTTGCTTTTTATCTATGTGATAAAATGCTGTAAATAAAGAGTTTATTTTGTTTTATAATTCCAGAAGGGGCATCTATAATGGTGGAGGAAGCATGAGCAGGCAGCCAAAGCACGACATTAAACAATCACATCTTCGACCTCACAGACAACTATTAACAAGGATTAGGAGGGGCTTTAAACCCTCAAAGCCTGATTTAAGTGATAGACTTCCTGCAACAAGACTGTACCTCCTAAAAGTTTCATTACCTCCCCCAAACTGTGCCACCAACTAGAGACTAAATGTTCTTTGAGGGCATTGCTCATTGTTCACTGTCCAAACCACTAAAGATGTATAACATAAAAATGTCAGTATTACTTACACAGTCTAGAAGGATAGTTATTATAAGCCCATGTACCCTGGTATATTGCATGGTGACATCAGATATAATACTACATATTTTAGACTTGCTAAAATGCATTTTAATATTCTCATCACAAAAATGATAACTTGATCAAATGATCGGTATGTTAATAAGTATGAATAAGGTTTTGTGATGCTTACAAAAATGAAGGCACCATATTATATTCAACAAATATGCACAACTGTTACTCATCAGTTCAACATTAAAACATATATTCCAAACCTGGTGGTGGTGCCTCAGTACTAGGGAGGCACAGCCTTCCTGATCTCTGTGAGGTAGAGGATAGCCTCGTCTACAGAATGAGTTCCAGGTCAGACAGAACTGTTATACAGAGAAAACTTGTCTCAAAAAACAAATGTCTATATATCTTTTTATGTTGACATATATAGACATGTGAGTATATATATATTCAAAACATTTATCAATGTAAAATCACTGCAAAATATTATAAATACTTTATCTTGAACACTTGATGGCTCATTTTTTTGACTTTCTATTCAACAACAACTCAATTTATGTTTAAACAGACTTCTTGTTTCTGAAAATATTTCCATTGCACATGTGGTACAATTCATCTCTGACCATGCACTGAAGATGGTACAGGCCCTTTTCTTGAACAGAGTCAAATCAAACTGCCGTTTCATTTTAGGAAAAATGGGACATATTCAGTTGTTTCAAATATTTAACTTTAACTAGGATACCATGAAAACCAGCTGTCACTTGGAGAACTTTGTTGTGCTTTTCTTGTACTGAAGTTAATTATCTTGGATACTGAAGTGTATGTGAGACCACGTCTTCTGTTACAGATCTTTAGATCATTATTTTTTTTTCAAAAAAGGTTTTCTTTTAGAACCCTGATATTTTTCTAATTTATAGTTCAGCTCTGAGGAAGTGTGGACTCTTCCTTTTTGATTCTCATTATCAAATAATTTTTTATTTAAATAGCTGTGCATTCCCGACTAGCCCTGAGGTTACCAGAGGTGGCTGGTGTCAATAGTGAGTCTGTGTATGCCTTTTTTTTCTCCATAGAGAAGTTTTACCTATTGTATGATGAACAACATTAAAGGGAAACTTGAATCCTATTATGCCCTAAAGGTATAATCAAGAGGTGTTTGATTCTAGCATGCAAATTGGGGCAGCTAGAGCACACTGCTCCTCTGGGTATTGGTGAGAAGTATGGTGTTCACATATTTTTGAACTTTTTCTTGCAAAAGCATTATGGGAAAGCACACCTGATTCTTGTGTTAGCATGTCTATGTACATAACTCTTTGTATCATAGCTTCTGTCATAGGCTATGCTCTTTAATTTTCTCATAAGTCTTACAAGCCATTACCATTCTTTTAAAACTTGGCAATAAAGCATTTCTAGTTTCCAGTGAACTAGACTTCTGTCTCTCAACTTTATCTCTTAACTGATTATAAGCATTATAAGAAAAGAAGGCTAGCAATATTGCTTATTTACAATGTGCACACATACATGTATACACAAATACATAACTGCATGCATACATACATACATGCTTGCATGCATGCATACACACAATATGTACTAAAGAAGTATATTCAAATATATTCACATTTATCAGAATATTCTTTATCACTCTCAGGAATCTTTTCAGTTGTATTTAATTGGGTTTTCCTTCTTAAGCCTGGGAAGTTTCTTTTATTGCTTTGTATTTAGTAGGATTTTTCTTTCTTTGAATGTTGATGACTATGTTTCATTAGAATCTGAATATGTGAGCTTTAAGAACACCATTAAATTATCCATAAATCAGAGACACACATCAGATTCATCTACAGATCTTGAAGCCCCAAACTCCAAAAACCTATTATGGTTCTTTCATATTTATGAAAAAATTAAATCATCAATTGAGTAGGGCTACAAAATATTTGATTTGTTACAGTCTTTAATCTTTGCCAGTGTGATACATAATTAAATCACATGCTTAGTCATTTTCAAAAAGTACTATCAGATGGATTTAATTTGGTAGTTTTTTATTTTCTCTGTACTGTTATTATATCCACTCAAAATTCATGTTGAATTCACAAACGCCCATGTGACATTTGAAATTACAGAATTGTAAGGAGGGTTGTTCTATGTATCTGTCATTCTTTCTTTCCTCCCATCTCTTGATCCTTCTCACTCTCTCTTGTTTTGTGTGAACAAAGGAAAAGGTGGCGGGCCAGGAAGACAGCCGTCCATAAAACCTGATCATTGTGACATCCCAATCTATGTGTCACAGCCTTAAAAATTGTGAACATAATTTTCTTTTTAAAGCTACATTGTCTATGATATTTGCCATAGAAATATGAAATATGTAAGACACTTTTATTATTTATGTACTTGATTAAGTACACACACATACTCCACACACATACACACACACGTGAAACTAACCAACCTGGTGATGCACATAATCATCAACAGGCTTATCTAGGTGTTTGTATTAGTCAGCTTTTACCAAGATAATGCTGTGTAATACTATTTTTCCCTAAACTTGACTTATTTCAACTAACATGAATTTCATCATCAGATAAATCTGAATGATTTGTCCTTGGAAGTTCTGCATCAAGTCATGGGTCTAGTAGCCTTGGTGTCTAGACAGGCAGATGGTAACTTCATATTCAGAGGCCCACATTGATGTGGCTGTGGCTATCCAATGCTTGTTGATTTCCTGAAGGAAAGAAGCTTTATCACAACTTAATAATTCCAAACATGCCAGTCCATCTGGTTGGTTAACATCTCATTGATCAAAGCAAATTATCTCTTCCAAAGAAAGCTAAATATATGAGGCTTATATAGAACAATAAAAAATGGGCAATTAGTAAATCTTTTATAAATAAGAAAATTATTACTCTTATTTTTTTACATACAGAGTAAGTTTTGGCATACTTTCTCATTTTCCTTGTGGATATGGAGAATTGCTTTTAAATTTTCAACCTAATTACAATAAGGGCTAAGGAAAGAATGTTTTATGTTAAACAGTTAGCTTTATAATTCAAATTTTCTAGAACAAATTTAATAATGTTTTAATACCTGGACTCATTCCTCAGAGCAACAGGCAAAAATGGCAGGGTAGGTATTTCTGTAAGAGAAAACTTGCCTAGGATATATGAGGCTCTGATATTAATCCCCAGAAGCATAAATCTCTCTCTCTCTCTCTCTCTCTCTCTCTCTCTCTCTCTCTCTCTCTCACACACACACACACACACACACAACAATGGGGGGAAGAAGGGAGAAGAGATAGAGGGAGAAGAAGAGGAGATAACTGAAGAGAAATATCAAAATTCCATTCCAAAATGTATATTTCACACAGAAGGCATACTTCCCCAGTCAGAAACATAGCAGGAAAAACATATCATTCCCTTCTTACTTTGGAGAAAGAAAGAAAGAAAGAAAGAAAGAAAGAGAAAAATTAGGAAATGTTCAAGAAAAAACTGTTTGGAGCTATGAGGCAATCTGGATCTTAATAACTAGAAACAGATGAATTCCGCTTATTAAGGCTGCATGGGGACATAAGGAAGGTCACACAATTGTCTAACATTCTGAATAAGCAATGAAGGAGACTGTGATGCTGTGCTGGGAAACTGTAATCACTGAGTATAATTCCCTCATAATTGGATCACTGAAGAGAATAAAATCCAGTAGTTCTTTTATTATTTCAGGTGTTACTCCATCATTCTTATGAATTAATTACTTTCATTCGCTGATTCTCGTATAACTTCTACTCCCTTATGATATAAAACTTTTATTCCACCTTCCCAAGAAAAGCTGTCTGCAAGGTTTGGTACTTAGTTCAATAGTACATAACTTGCCTAGCAAGAACACGGCTTTAGGTTTGGTTCTTAGCTCTAACAAATAAATAAATAAAATAAAAACAAATAAGAAACAAACAAACAAAACCAAGAATTATCATTATGCATCATATGTTGGTCCCCTGAGTTACTGACTCCTTGTTACTGTAAATACTATAAATTGCTTTTCAGAATTTGTTGGTTCATGCTTATGAAATATTCATTAAGGACAGGAATACAGATTGTGCTGCCTGCTTAGACCTGAGCGATGAAATAATCGCTTTAAATACACTGTCAAGTAGAATGAGACTTCACAAATACTATTTGGTATAAGGCTATCAAAGGAAATAAAAATGTCTGCTAACATTCAATACATACATACTGTCTGACATGATCTGACTATATCAACTTTTAACCTTAGTTGTCCATTCCCATATAAATAGATACCTTATACCAAACTATAGCACACGCCAATTAAACTAGAACCTGTAGTATGGAAATAATACTAATACATATGTGTGTATAGCTTTTACATTTTCTAAATTGAATTTTATTATTTTAATTATATGTTTCTGTCTGTGAATATGTGCACATGAGTACAGGTATACACAGAAACCAGGGTTGTCAGATTCACTGGGAACTGAAGTTACATGAAGTTGTGAACCACCTGATGATGTGCTGGGAATTGCACTTTGGTCCTCTGGAAGAGCCGTACATGCACTTAACTGCTGAGCCATCTCGCCAACAATATATTCTGTTTTGAGACATAATTTCTTGAAGCCTAGGCATGTTCTCAAACTTGTTTTTTTTTAAATAATGATGACCTTGAACTCTTGACTTTTCTCCCTCTACTTCCCTAGTGTAATTACAGGGTATACATCATACCAAACTTATGAAATACCAGCTGTAGAACCCAGAGCATCCTTCACGCCAGGCAACACTCACCCAACTGATCTCTATCCCCAGGCGCTTATATATAACTAAAATCTTTTCAAAGCTGTCCCTGGTAGCTCATGAATGTAATCTTAGTTCTCAGGGAGCTAATGCTAGGGTATCACGTCTTTGAGGGCAGCTTGAGCTGCATAGGAAGACCTTGTTTCAGTGAAGCATAACTTTAATAAATACGCAAATACAATTATAAAACCGATTAAGTTGGTGTTAAGATGAAGCCAAGTGTGAAAACTGACCCTACAAATAAATATAAAATAATATTGATGGTCCCAAGGGAAGGGTCTGAGGGTTATAAGAGTTTGACAAGTTCTCTAGAGGGACAGAAAACTATGAAACAATATGAGAACTGTTGGCATGTGATGATAGCCAGAGACACCATCGCATACACATTTTAAATACAATTTACACGTGGCTCTGTGTTCTCTAGTCCATGGCCCAAGCATCTCTCTCTGTTGTTGAGAAAACCATTTAAACTTTCCTGCTTAACCTCTCCATTCAATCATTGATAAATCAGGTTCAGTGACCTTTAAATTCTAGGCCACCTGTCTACACTGAATGTTGTACAGACATTCCCAAAACTATTAGCCATTTCCAGGAAGACAGAATTCCTGACTAGAGAAGTGGTAAAGGGATGTAAAAAGCCTCAGATTGAATGTCAGTTGATCAGCTCTGAACAGTCATTGGTTTTCATTCTGCACAACCCTTTTTAATGTGAAAATTCTGGCAGCTGCATCACATAGTGATATACAGGATACACACTCCCTGGACATTTCCTTAGCACATCTTTCTGGTTAGTTCTTTAGTTTGTGAACCTTTTTTTTTGAGACATATTTCATGTGTCCCAGACTAGCTTTCAAAATTATAGTATGGCTGAGGATTATCTTGAAGCTTTGATCCTCTTTCCAATGTGGTAGGATTATAAGCATGAATTATCATACCCATTTTTATTCCCTGCTTGGAATTGAACGCAGGGTTTTATAAATGTCATATTTTCATGTGTTAAAATGAACTGCTCTCCCACCAAAATAATGAATTTTGATGCAGGGGGTGCTTGTCTTTTATTAAACAAAATTTTAAGAATTAAACAAATATTTAATAATAGTTTAGAAAATGTCTAAATTAAACAAAATTAAGAGTTAGCTCCAAGGTAGAAAACTTGCCTAGCACGTACAAGGCCCTGAGTCTGAAACTGAAAGGAAAGATGAGGTTCTTAGTCCTGCCAGTCATATGTGACCAGTGCCTTTCTTATTGACTATAGATACATAATTTATGAAAAATGTCTCTGTTTCCTGAATTCTGCAGTGGTATCGAGGATGCTTTGCCTTTTTATCAAAGCATAAGAAAGGCACTTTTTCCTTTTTTGTATTTTCATTCATTGTTGCAATGCACTTCCCTTCGGATGAATCGAGGACACCTGGAATCAGCTATGTTAGTTGTGAAAGGCTAAGCGGGTGGCTTTTTTATTTTCGGAAAATGGCCTCTCTGGATACATAGCTGTCACTGGTGCTGACAGACTTGTGCTTCCTGTTCTAGGAAAAGTTTCATTCCTTTCAGAAACCCCTACCTTAAGAATAAGTCAGGAAAATAATGAGTTCACTAGTTTCTGTTCCTGTCAGTACCTATGGAACTTTCGAGGATCTTGAAAGCTGTCCACAGGACGTTTTGCAACTAGCACCAACTACTGCTTCAGAAACCCATTTTGACTTCTAAGTGTCTGCTTCATATATGCTTGTTCCTTCCCTTTGGATCACAGTCTTTTGGCCCAAGATGTCTTAGCTCCAATTCTTGTCTGTGATTTGTTGCTGGTTTGCACTGCATTTTACTGCACAGGGATTCTTAGAAATCCCCAGATAAGCCCCTGCATGCAGTGGCAATGAATCTCAGCAATTGCATTTTCCTGTATCTGAACTTAATTTATATATTAATCCTCCTTTCTCTAGATCCCACACAATTCATCTCATCTAACTTAGGAATAATATGCCCCACTTTTCCCTAGGGTTTTGTCATCAATTCTTTGAAAGGGTTGACATAAAGCCAATACTGGAAGATGGGTGTGGGTTACCTGATCTTATGCATAATTCATCCCAATAGCACTTTGTGTTTGTGTTTCTAAGGGATAAATATTTGTTTAGACCAAAATATATGGATATCATTAACATCTTTAGTTATTTAGGATTCTCTGAAAACCAACTGAGTAATTTTCACTATAAGCATGTGGAGTGTTTTGTTACTATACCAATGCATTATACCCTGGTGCTGGATGGCCAGTTTATATCTGTCTGCTTAGGTACACAATGCATATGCCTACCCTGGGCCCATTCTCATATGCATCATTCACTGTTGAAGTCTTGATACATTCCCCTGTTCACCAGGAAAGGGCGTCTAATTGCCTCTGCAATGGCATTTCCCAAACCTATCTGTTCTTGTAGTCGATGGTGCTGTGGCATTATTGGAGGCCATGCTGCTTCTTTCACTGTTTCCTTCTCTCAGAAACACACGTTTGTCTGGCATTCTTGTTTATTGACTGGACCTTCTTCCCTGATCCTTGAAGATTGTCTGTAGACTCAGATCTGGCTCAGTGCCTCACTCTGTAATATAAATAAAGTGAAGATATCAGACTTTGAAATAATCTGTGATTAAGATTTTTTTTATTTTCAGTATTCAATTTTGATTTAATTTTTCAAAAACCAATCTAGTTCCACAAAGTAAATGCTCTAAATTATATATGGACAAAGGATGCACAAAAACTTACTATAAAATAATTGAAATATCAGTAATCTAACATGTAAAATTTTTATGATATCTGTATTCTTGAAATTTAATAATGGTTCCTAGTCTAATTGTGTTGCATGTACATTAAATATACTGAATAATAAAATGCAATTAGAAGAATTAAATATCATAAAATTGGTTAAAGTGCTTTTGAGAATATGATAATTAAAGAGATGTTTTCCTTCTCTGTTCTTATTTATTAATTTTATTATTAATAAATATAAATTTGTTAATTTGTATTTATTAAATAAGAAAAAAGAAGAAAATAAGAACAGTGATTAAGATTCTTGTTATTCCTGTCTGACTAGGAACATGGAACACCTAACTGGCCCTCTTATTCTAGCAAGTGGGATATAACTTAAGCACAGAAAAATGTAGTTTGGGAGAAAATGGTGCTCGACATTTTAAAACAAATATCTAGTATACAGAAACTGAGGGCTAGTTTGGTCTCAAGAGTAAATCGGTTTCAATCCAAAGCAAAGTGAGTACACAGTTTACAGTCAAAAGCGTGACTGGACCTTGGCTTAGCAGTGTGTTCATTCACTTGTTCAGATGAAGTGGGAAGATCACTTACGCCCATGGAATCAACAAGAGTAGATAATGTGCAGAGACCACTGCACGTATCAAAAACATCAAAGACTTGGGGAGATGACCCAGTTATCAATGTGCTTGCTTGGCACACAAGCATTAGCACCTCAGTAATTTCTTCCCACCCTTGTTAGAAAAAGAAGTAGGCAGATGTAATAGGGCACACACCTGCCCTAGCAATTCTTTTGGGAGGCTCAGACAGTAGGATCCCTCGGGTTTGCTAAGTAACCAGAGCAGCCAAATCAGTAAATTTCAGGTTCAATAACGCATTCAAAACTTAAAGTAGAGATGGAGGGAGCATAAAGAAGATGACAGACATTGACCTCTAGCTGCCACACCCATGTACACATTCAGCATCATCCACTCCCCTGGACAATGACACACAGAACCTAGTGTAGAAACATGTAGAGACACAGAGACACAGAACCTAGCGTAGAAGCACGTAGAGACACAGAGACACAGAACCTAGTGTAGAAGCACATAGAGACACAGAGACACAGAACCTAGTGTAGAAGCACATAGAGACACACAGACACAGAACCTAGTGTAGAAGCATATAGAGACACAGAGACACAGAACCTAGTGTAGAAGCATATAGAGACACAGAGACACAGAACCTAGTGTAGAAGCACATGTAGACACAGAGACACAGAACATAGTGTAGAAGCATATAGAGAAACACAGACACAGAACATAGTGTAGAAGTATCACATAGAGACACAGAGACACAGAACCTAGTGTAGAAGCACATAGAGACACAGAGACACAGAACCTAGTGTAGAAGCACATAGAGACACAGAGACACAGAACATAGTGTAGAAGCACGTAGACACACATAGACACAGAACCTTGTGTAGAAGCACGTAGAGACACACAGACACAGAACCTAGTGTGGAAGCACATAGAGACACATAGACACAGAACCTAGTGTAGAAGCATATAGAGACACACAGACAAACCACACTCACTTGTGAATTTCATATGTATAGCTAGAATACATTGATAAGCTTTATTTCTTGTGAAAATGGTATTAAATACAGGGAGACTAATTCTTGCAATGGCTCAAATTGTCAGCAGCAGTGCAATAGTAGGCACAGCTTAGAACTGCTACCAGAAGTCCAAGGAGTAAAGCCAGAATTCTTGACTTTGCTAGAAAAGGTAATTTCAGGACATATCCTGTGAAGTAGGTCCACACGCAGTTTATTAGAAATAGGCATTCAGAGGAAGAATAAGATCCGTACAAGTTCATGGGTGTGCCTTCTCAAACAAGAACCTAATTTAAGTGGCTTAACTGTAGCCATACATATCAATTCATCTCTGAAGTTGTATCTCAAAGGATTACTGATAGTTGATCTTTCTCGATGTCTGTTTGTTTGCCTCTATCTCCCTTTTCAATGGATGGCCTTCTAAGGTGGCTTTGGGATGTCATCCAAGGGATTATAATTTGATAAACTTAAACCATAGCTTCAAGGAGTTTAAAATATGTCTTTTTCTATAGATAGGATTCTGAGAAAATTGCAAGTTTACAGCTGTGAAGAAAAAGAAAGCCATATATGCTTAGGCTAGAAGTGGAATTTATTGACATTGTGGCTTTCTCTCTCTAAAAAATAATATGTTTGTGTTGCCAACCTTGACAGAAATGATTAGTTGGTTAGAATACATCTCAGGTGGTCATTAACAAGTTGGCATATTTCACTAAGTCACCTTCTCTGAAATTTAAATCTCTCTTTGTTACCTTATGATTTGTTTATTTATAAGATTATAATAGCAGTGTTTTGCCCTTTATTCATCATGTAAATGCCTTGAGGAGATTATTGCCTCGCTCTTCATGGTTACATAACATCTTATCAGAACTCTGTACTAGGATTCATTTAAGTATCCTAAGGTTAGACTATTTTTATTTCTTTTTTACACTAAATAACCCAACTGAAAACTATTTTGTTCGCATTGCATCTGGCACTGTCCACAGATTCACTTTATTATGTCAAAGGATATTAACACTTTTGGGATGTGCATAGATGTGCAAATATTTCATGATACATGTGTCACAAAAACATTTTCTCCCATTTACTTTGCCTTATCAAAAATGAGAACATTCAGTTTGGTAAATAAAACTGTATGTGGATGAATATCCTTGCTTTATGATTCATTCTGTGAAATGAAATTTTTCATTGGAGGTATTAAAAATTGAAAATTATTTTAGGATGTTTTAAAAGTAATACTAACTTAATGAACTAGAACTACTAAACTACATAAACTACATATTTTTAAACTAGTAAACTGTTATTTGGGATTGAAGATGCATTTTATATATGTTATGTATAAAAGTTCATATATATATGTGTGTGTGTGTGTGTATATATTATATAGAGTAGATAGCTGTGTGTTGATAGCCTATTTTGTGTGATTGTTAAATTTGTTTTCATTGCATATTTATTCTGTTGTGAATTTCATTATTTGTTTACAAACCAAATTACACGTAAAAATAATGTGAGTTTTACTGTGAGACATATATTTCTGAAGTCTATATTTTGTATGTGTGTGTGAGAGAGTCTATTTCTTTTGGGGAGTTTTGTTGTTTGTTAGTTAGTTTGTTTGTTTGAAGCACAGATTCCCTGTGTAGCTTTGGGACCTGTCCTGAAACACGCTCTTGGTAGTCCAGGCTGGCCTTGAACTCACAGAGATCCACCTGCCTCTGCCTCCTGAGTGCTGAGATTAAAGGCATGTGTCACCACCAGCCTGATTATGAATCTTTATTTCTATGTGTGCATATACTATTATAAGTAAAATTAATTACCTAAGAGAAACAAATATGATTACTAGGTAGGCATTAATATTTTTAAGAAATATTAGAATATTTTATTCTAGGCCTTTAACTTTTATTTTCTCATTTTATGTGATGTATTGGAAAAAGTGTTTCAGTGACAGATTTTTCTTTTATTCCCTAACAAAGACATTTCAACACATTGCAGGGTTTTTTTTTATTTAACAAAGCTTTTTCATTTTAATTAATAACTTTTGACTTTTACATAAATTGGAAAAATTATCTGGTTGATTTATTTAATATAATTTCAATGAGTTTTAGTAAAATCATGATTAATTTATCTCCTGAATCATCACAAAATTCATTTATTTATTTTCTTCATAGTCATTGTCAATCGGGAGGCATAATATTGAAATAATAATAATGATTGCTGTTTTTTCTAGTTCATTTTGAAAGTCTTAGGTTCTGCAATTACTAGTACTGACATGCAGTATCATAAATGTACTTATATCCTCTTTAGTAGTTTTATATTTTGCATTTAGTCATAGGAAGCAGCCTGAAACCTCTAATCAACATCAAAGGTTACACCACAGGGATCCAATATTTTTCATTTATATTGCAATGATGCAAAATACCTTTCCCTGATCACTGTTCTTAAATTCATTCTAGTTTGTTCAGTTAATGAGAATATCACATCTTAAGCTGTAGAAGGTATTCTCTCTTTATGACTGCATGACTCTCAGCAGATTATCATTATTATCAAGAAGTAATATTTAGTAAATGAAGGTGTGAGTGGCACTAGCTTAGTACCCTCACTAGTCAAGTAACGGGGTGGGGGTAGATGACTGCCTTTCCCTTCAGCATACAGCTCTCTAGCACTTCATAGATATTCATGTATGAATACAGACACACTTAATAAGTGTGCACTGAAATACTAAAGGAAAACTGAAGTTTAGGGGCAGTTAATAGAATTTGTCCTTGCCAAAGAGGAAACTGTCGCTATCTCAAAAGCAATAGAAATAAGTATCTGCTCTCCTTTTTGAGGTATTCACTGAACATTTCACAGTTCTTGTATTTCTGAACTTGGAGTAATAAATCAATGAAAAAAAAGGATATTATTTTTTATAACTTGCTTTATTTAAGGGTGGGAGGAGGGGGAGGGAAATGGGAAACTGGGAGGAGGCAGAAACTTTTTTTTTCTTTTTCTCAATAAAAAATTAAAAAAAGAATCTATTTGCGTTTTTTTCCATTCCTCCTCTTCTCCCTCTAAGTTCTCCAATGGCACATCCTACCCCCAGGCCAAGAAAAATTTTGTAATGATAGTTGATAGCTAGCATGTTTAATGGCAATAGTCTAAAGATAACAAATGTCTGAAATGTGGTTTTCAAGGTGCATTGAATAAGTTTATAGCTGTGTAGAATGAAGATAACTGAGAAAAGTGAAATATCAAATAGTTCTGTTTCAAATTCTGGCTATATTTTGGGGGTTTTCAAACTTTGTGAAGGTAATTCAATTTTCTGTCACATTCCATAACTATCAAGGGAATATCATCACATTTCTCAATCATTTCGATGGACTGTTAAATGGCATGCAATATTAATTATAGGAATGGTTCAATAAAAGATAGGTGTTGAGATTCATATTTATTTAATTCATGTGTTTAACTAATTGGTAAATTATCTATTTTTCTGACACTTAACCGTCACTAGATGAATCCCCTTGGTTTTATGTCTACCTAATTACCAATTGGTACCCTGAAATTGTCTAGAATTACCACTGGACTTGTGCTCCATTAATATGCTTTTGTAATGTTGAACCCTCAAAGAGAGTCTTTTCAGCTTCATCATTTTACTGTACCCCTTGCTGACTTCTGTAATGAAGAATCTTCTATCACATTTCAGCCATGTTTCTCTCCCCATACCTGCAGTACATAGAATAAAGGTTTTTTTTTTTTATTAACTCTTGTTACTACATACAAGGACTAGTGCAGTCTATGTTCAAATAGTAAATTAATGGTAAGGAAACAGAAGGTACAATTATTGGTTGTAAGAGCTTTCAAGATCACTAGGAAATCAGGCTAGTCTGCAACTACTGAGATAGCATCTCAGGAGTTAAACACAAAGACTATGGATTAGGGAACACTGAATGAGGAATGAAAGCACTAAACAATTGTTTACCATTACATATCATCCTCCAGGTACTCAAAACAATAGACAGCCATAGGCCATGGGCGTTGAGTTCAAGATTTATATTAGATTTTGAACATCTTTGATAAGGCTGTACAACAGAAGCACAACTGTTACAATTAAGACATTACATTTGAATGGGTTAGTCTCTTTTCTTTTGCTATTACCACAGCAATGTAAAGGATGAAGAATTTATAATGCTTATAGTCTCAGAGGAGACACAGTCCATCACGGTAGGTAAGGCATGAGAACAGGCATATGAGGCTGGCTCACTGCCCTGCATTGATTGTCCGGAAGCAGAGAGAACATGGAAAGAGGCTAGCCTATAAAACCTCAAAACCTGTCCCCCTCTGATGTGCTTCTTCCAGCAAAGCTCCACCGCCAAGAGATTCTACAATCTTCCCAAACATCATTTCCAGCTGGGGAACACATACACATGAGTCTATGAGTAGCAGTTTGACCTTCTGCAGGTGGCTGAACAGAGAACCACTAAATGCTGTAAAGCCTTGAACAAGACAGACAAGGTCTCTGCCCTGTTTACATCAGTTCCTTCTACAGGCATCAACTAAGTTCTCTAGTCTTACAAGTATGAGTTTGTCAAGCATGAGGTGTAAAGTTACATGACTACATATGAGGGCAAAGATGAGAGCCAAGGTTTAGTTCAAGGGATGGGATGTGAGAAAAGGAGCAATTTTGTTCTAAGGTCTATTTATATATTTGTGGCTTCATAAAATTTTGCTTCCCTTGGTCTGTCTGGTGCCAAGGCTGGTCCAGGCATAGGAACAGCAGTGTAGCAAAAATGGCACTTTTAACTATCTTTCACATAGTTGTCAAAGAAAAGCAGTAGTTGTGTGTATAGGACATCCAAACTGCATATAAAATCAGTGTTCTCAAGACTGGTGGATCTCTAAAACCAAAGGGGTTAAGAAGTTGGTACAGATGTTTTCAGGGTAAGGACCAATTCCTGGGAAAATAACTACAGATACCACTAACAAGACTAGATAACAGTTAGGAAAATGTCCAGTAAACTTAGTGCTAGCAGAATTTTTATTACAGAAACCTGGGGAAAGCCCACTGAGTTATGGTTAGCGGTGTGGAACAATACTAAGCAGAGAAAGCTTTGTGTGATTCAGATGCAACTGACAAGGAGGAAAAAGGTTCCAGGACTCACAGTTGAGAGTCGTTTATTATAATCACCGTGCAATGGCTCTAGGAGTTTGTTTAGTGTTGATTAATTAAAATAACAATTGGACATATATTCAGAAATGTAAAAGCATGTTTTGTTGGCTTCAGCAGTAGATATTGGCTGATTTGACTTTCCTTGATCCTTTGTCCCTTCTACTGCCTTCTCTTTTTAGGCCCTATTATTTAAATTTAGGACAACTCCTAAGCTTGAAAATATATTTTCCCTAGCATAAGAATAGCCAATGTATTCTTCTTTTTTCCTTCTTCTTCGGATATGCTGAGTTCATTTGAAGTCCCTGAGTAGAGCAGCACCAACAGCTAAGTAGTGTTAGTGTTATAAATACTGTGAATATGGGGAAAATTTAAGAGCATCAATTTAAGATACAATGGAAGCTGTTTTCTAACATTTAGCTTGCAATAATCTGGTAGTAAATATTAAAATAGAATGTTGATTTTGAAAGGAACTTTCTGTTGCTAAAGAAAAGAACGGTATTAACATAGTTCAAGGCAGACTCGATAACTATGCTTAGAGAATGTACAAAGAAGAGGCAATTACTGTGTCCACACAAGAAATGACCATAACAGAAAATTTAGTTTGAAGTGTATTGTACATTTGATAAATAAGTTGTAGATATACCATTCACTGACTGAAATGGATTTTTGAGATCAAATTTCCAGCATGGTATGGGAAATATAAGAACAACTTTCTAAGAAGAATCACCCTGTCTGATAGTTTCATCTTTGTCTTGGTTCTTTAATTTGTGCGACTGTAAAAGGGAGAATAGGTTCACGTCAGAAAAGACTCAATTAATTTATGTGCTAGTGGTAGCAGTCAATCATCTTGTTCCAAAAGCAGGCTCACTAATGAATTTAAGCTGGAAACATATATGGTACATAATGCAGAAAACTCAACCAGTAAGAAAAAGCCTTCAGGGTACACCTTAGAAGCACAGATGTTTAAAAACTGCAAATATACTTTCTTTTTTTGTCTAGTTTAGGCTTCTGCTTCCTTTTTTGTTGTGTAGGAAACAATTGTGCAGGATTTTAAACGCACTGGCTATTTGATGTGCATAATGTATGTATTATGCCAATTGTTACTGATCTCATTTTATTTTTATTATCCATATTGCTTTTGAAAAATAACTATATCACAAGATTCCATTCAATTTTTATGGGTGGCACAAAAGTCTTTGTTTTCTTTAAAACATAGGGATAAGTCTAGAGATAGGATTTTTTTACAAGTAGATATGCAGATCCTTAAATATCTGTATGGTACTAATTAGAACCCCAGTATGTTTATATTAGGAAAATAGTATGAAATAATACTGTAATATATTAAGTAACATTTGAAAAAAATTGTAAACTTTTACTTATCCTCTTAAAGCAGACCCATAAATAAACATAATAAAACATATCTATTCTGTTTCCATTGTGCTACATAAAATTTTAGGGCTTTGGAAGAGTGTATGCTTAGAATCAAGTAAACAGGGAGAAACCACTTAAGCTATTTTGACTGACAATAATTTAAGACAAAGGATTGTTATGTAAGTAATGAAAACCGAGGGTTGCTGAGAAATAGTAACTGCACAAGTAAGCTACAGTGCCTTTGGCCCAGCCAAGAAAGGAAAACTACTAAAACTACCCAGACTAGAAAACTAAGAGGAAATGCTTTTTAGGATTGCAGCTCAAACTTATAGACATTGGGGTGCTCCCTGGCTAGTTAGCATAAGTCTCTGTAAGTAGGAAGGATCCCATATAATGGAGTCACAGTCTTCTGTCAGAGAGTGGGTACTAATATTTCAATGTCAGGGGCACAGTGAAGCTGATTCCGTAAATAATAAAAAATAAACTCAAGCTGGATCAACTACTTTTACTGAAAAGGAGAGTCCCTGTGGATAAGAACAAAACCTGAAGTTCTGTGAGCAGGCATGGTGATCTGCAGGAAGTAAGTGGGATAAGTGAGGCTTTTGAATCAAGTGGGAATAAGTTATTTTTCTTCCTCCAGTCTTTCTGGGTCACTATGCTCATCCCTCCATAAATACACAAGTTAAGAGGAAGTTAGTATGCACGTCGGACATATAGTTTGCAGTCCGAGACTCATAGCTGAGTACAGAAGTGTGGGTGGGGATGACTCTGAACAAAAAAATCTTTGAAAACCAGGACAAATGCCAATATTTCTCTGATGATGCATCTGGTAAAAAAAAAGCCATCATTAAATGATTGTACTTAAGTTGAAACAGTAAAAGTAAACAATGACACTAATAGCTTAGGCTGTATTAAAAGTAAACAATTACAATATTTTAGGCAAATAAAAAGAAAATATTTAGCATCAAATGTTTTTATTGGATTTGAAAATAGATAGCAAATAATATTAAACTTTAATATATCCATAGTTACTTTTTTGCATAGGACTTACACATTTCAAAAATTGCAGCTATACCTTTTTTTTTAATAATTTTTTTATTAAGAAAAGAAGAAAAAAAACATAAACAAAAAACAAGTTTCCACCTCCTCCCAGCCTCCCATTTCCCTCCCCCTCCTCCCACCCTTCTCCCCCTCCTCCCACCCTTCTACCCCTCCCCCCACTCCTCTCCCCCTCCCTCTCCAGTCCACAGAGCAGTCCAGGTTCCCTGCCCTGTGGTAAGTCCTAGGTCCTCCCCCCTCCGTCCATATCTAGGAAGGTGAACATCCAAACTGGCTAGGCTTCCACAAAGCCAGCACATTAAGTAGGATCAAAACCCCGTGCCATTGTCCTTGGCGTCTCATCAGCCCTCATTGTTCGCCATGTTCAGAGAGTCCGGTTTTATCCCATGCTTTTTCGGTCACAGTCCAGCTGGCCTTGGTGAGCTCCCAGTAGATCAGCTCCACTGTCTCAGTGGGTGGGTGCACGCCTCGTGGTCCCGACTTCTTTGCTCATGTTCTCCCTCCTTCTGCTCCTCATTGGGACCTTGGGAGCTCAGTCCAGTGCTCCAGTGTGGGTTTCTGTCTCTGTCTCCATCCATCACCAGATGAAGGTTCTATGATGATATGCAAGATATTCGTCAGTATTGCTCTCAGATAGGGTCATTTCAGGTTCCCAAACCTCAGCTACCCAAGGAACTAACTGGGAACCTCATGTTTGGCACTTGGGAGCCCCTCTAGGGTCAAATCTCTTGCTCACCCTAAAGTGGTTCCCTTAACTAAAAATTGTGGTTCCGTGCTCCCCTATCCACCTTTCCTTTATCCCAATTCTCCTGATTCCCCAAGTCCCCCCTCCTTCCCTTCTACCTTTTCTCTCCCCATCTCCCCTTACCCCCATCCCACCCCACCCCCAAGATCCTAATTTTCTCCCCGGCAATTGGGTCTACTTCCCTTAGCCAAGAGGATAACTATATGTTTTTCCTTGGGTTCACCTTCTTACTTAGCTTCTTTAGGTTCACCTATTGTAGACTCCGTGGCCCTAATTTATGGCTAGAAACCAATTATGAGCGAGTACATCCCATGTTCATCTTTTTGGGTCTGGGACACCTCACTCAGGATAGTGTTTTCTATTTCCATCCATTTGCCTGCAAAATTCGAGAAGTCATTGTTTTTTACCGCAGCGTAGTACTCTAGCGTGTATATATTCCATACTTTCTTCATCCATTCTTCCATTGAAGGGCATCTAGGTTGTTTCCAGGTTCTGGCTATTACAAATAATACTGCTATGAACATAGTTGAACAAATGCTTTTGTCATATGATAGAGCATCTCTTGGGTATATTCCCAAGAGTGGTATTGCTGGGTCCAGGGGTAAGTTGATCCCGAATTTCCTGAGAAACCGAAACACTGACTTCCACAGTGGTTGCACAAGATGGCATTCCCACCAGCTATGGATGAGGGTACCCGTTCCTCCACAGCCTCTCCAGCAAAGGTTATCCTTGGTGTTTTTGACTTTAGCCATTCTGACAGGTGTAAGATGATATCTCAAAGTTGTTTTGATTTGCATTTCCCTGATTGCTAAGGAAGTTGAGCACGACTTTAAGTGTCTTTTGGCCATTTGAACTTCCTCTGCTGAGAATTCTCTGTTCAGTTCAGTGCCCCATTTTTTAATTGGGTTAATTAGCATTTTAAAGTCTAGTTTCTTGAGTTCTTTATATATTTTGGAGATCAGACCTTTGTCTGTTGTGGGGTTGGTGAAGATCTTCTCCCAATCAGTAGGTTGCCTTTGTGTCTTATTGACTATGTCCTTTGCTTTACAGAAGCTTCTCAGTTTAAGTAGGTCCCATTTATTCAATGTTGCCCTTAATGTCTGTGCTTCTGGGGTTATACATAGGAAGCGATCTCCTGTGCCCAGCTCCTGTAGGGTACTTCCCACTTTCTCTTCTATCAGGTTCAGTGTGTTCGGGCTGATATTGAGGTCTTTAATCCATTTGGACTTGAGTTTTGTGCACGGTGATAGATAAGGGTCTATTTTCATTCTTCTACAAGATGACATCCAGTTGTGCCAGCACCATTTGTTGAAGATGCTTTCTTTCTTCCATTTTATACTTTTAGCTCCTTTATCGAAAATCAGGTGTTCATAGGTTTGTGGGATAAAATCCGGGTCTTCTATACGATTCCATTGGTCGACTTCTCTGTTTTTATGCCAGTACCACACTGTTTTCATTACTGTAGCTCTGTAATAGAGTTTGAATTAGGGATGGTAATGCCTCCAGAAGATCCTTTATTGTATAGGATTGTTTTGGCTATCCTGGGTTTTTTGTTTTTCCATATAAAGTTGATTATTGTCCTCTCCAGATCTGTGAAGAATTTTGATGGGATCTTGATGGGGATTGCATTGAATCTATAAATAGCCTTTGGTAGAATTGCCATTTTTACTATGTTGATCCTCCCAATCCAAGAGCAAGGGAGGTCCATCCATTTTTTGGTATCCTCTTCAATTTCTTTCTTCAATGCCTTAAAGTTCTTGTCAAATAGATCTTTCACTTCCTTGGTTAGATTTACCCCAAGATATTTTATGCTGTTTTTGGCTATTGTGAATGGTGAAGCTTCTCTGATTTCCCTCTCTGCTTCCATATCCTTTGTGTATAAGAGGGCGACTGATTTTTTGGAGTTGATCTTGTATCCTGCCACATTACTAAAGCTGTTTATCAGCTGTAGGAGTTCTTTGGTGGAGTTTTTGGGGTCGCTTATGTACACTATCATATCATCTGCAAATAACGAAAGTTTAACTTCTTCCTTTCCAATTCGAATCCCCTTGATTCCATTATGTTGTCTTATTGCTATTGCTAGAACTTCAAGCACTATATTGAAGAGGTATGGGGAGAGTGGACAGCCTTGTCGTGTTCCTGAGTTAAGTGGGATGGCTTTGAGTTTCTCTCCGTTTAATTTGATGTTAGCTGTCGGCTTGCTGTATATAGCTTTTATTATATTTAGGTATGACCCTTGTATCCCTAATCTCTCCAAGACTTTTAACATAAATGGATGTTGAATTTTGTCAAATGCTTTTTCAGCATCTAATGAAATGATCATATGGTTTTTTTCTTTCAGTTTATTTATATGCTGGATTACATTGATAGATTTTCGTATGTTGAACCAGCCCTGCATCTCAGGAATGAAGCCTACTTGATCATAATGGATAATTTTTCGGATGTGTTCTTGGATTCGATTTGCCAGTATTTTGTTGAGGATTTTTGCGTCGATATTCATGAGTGAGATTGGCCTGTAGTTCTCTTTCCTGGTTGAGTCTTTGAGTGGTTTTGGTATCAGAGTAATTGTGGCTTCATAAAAGGAGTTTGGTAATGACCCTTCTGTTTCTATCTTGTGGAATACATTAAGGAGTATAGGTATTAGATCTTCTTGGAAGATCTGGTAGAATTCCGCATTGAAACCATCTGGTCCTGGGCTTTTTTTGGTAGGGAGGTTTTTGATAACCTCTTCTAATTCTTCGCGACAAACAGGTCTATTTAGATTGTTCACCAGGTCCTGATTTAACTTTGGTATATGATATTTATCTAAAAAAGTATCCATTTCCTTTACATTTTCCAATTTTGTGGCATATAGGCTTTTGTAGTAAGATCTAATGATTCTCTGAATTTCTTCTGTGTCTGTGGTTATGTCCCCCTTTTCATTTCTGATCTTATTAATTTGCAAATTCTCTCTCTGCCGTTTGATTAGCTTGGATAGTGGTTTGTCAATCTTGTTGATTTTCTCCAGGAACCAGCTTTTTGTTTCATTGATTTTTTGTATTGTTTTCTGTGTTTCTATTTTGTTGATTTCAGCCCTCATTTTGATTATTTCCAGTCTTCTACTCCTCCTAGGTGAGTCTGCTTCTTTTTTTTCTAGAGCTTTCAGGTGGGCTGTTAAGTCTCCAATGTGAGCTTTCTCTGTTTTCTTTAAGTGGGCACTTAGTGCTATGAACTTTCCTCTTAGGACTGCTTTCATAGTGTCCCATAAGTTTGAGTATGTTGTTTCTTTATTTTCATTGAATTCCAGGAAGACTTTAATTTCTTTCTTTATTTCTTCCTTAATCCAGCTATGGTTCAATAGTTGACTGTTCAGTTTCCATGACTTTGTATGCTTTCTGGGGGTAGCATTATTGTTGAATTCTAACTTTAATCCATGGTGATCTGATAAGACACAGGTGGTTACTAATATTTTTTTGTAACTGTGGATGTTTGCTTTGTTACCGACTATGTGGTCGATTTTCGAGAAGGTTCCATGAGCTGCAGAGAAGAAGGTATATTCTTTCCTATTTGGATGGAATGTTCTATAGATGTCTGTTAAGTCCATTTGATTCATTACCTCCACTAATTCTCTTATTTCTCTGTTAGGTTCCTGTCTGATTGACCTGTCCATTGGTGAGAGAGGAGTGTTGAAGTCTCCTAGTATTAGTGTGTGCGGTTTGATGGCTGCCTTGAATTTTAGCAATGTTTCTTTTATGTACGTGGGTGCTTTTATATTAGGGGCATAGATGTTCAGGATTGAGACTTCATCCTGATGAACTGTTCCTGTTATGAGTATAAAATGCCCCTCTCCATCTCTTCTGATTGATTTAAGTTTAAAGTCAACTTTGTTAGAGATTAGTATGGCCACACCTGCCTGTTTCTTAGGTCCATTTGCTTGATAGGCCTTTTCCCAGCCCTTTACTCTGAGTAGGTGCCTGTCTTTGTGGTTGAGGTGTGTTTCTTGTAAACAGCAGAATGTTGGATCCTGTTTTCTTATCCAATCTCTTAGCCTGTGCCTTTTTATAGGTGAGTTGAGTCCATTGACATTAAGTGATATTAATGACCAGTGGTTGTTAACTCCGGTCATTTTTTTTTAGTCGTAGAGTTTGTGTGTTTCCCTTCTTTGTTTTGTGTTGGTGAAGGGTCTCTAGATGTCTGAGTTATTGTGGTCATTGTTGGACTCCTTGGTTAGTGATTTTCCTTCAATTACTTTCTGTAAGGCTGGATTTGTGGCTGCGTATTGTTTAAATTTGTTTTTATCCTGGAAAATTTTATTTTCTCCATTTATAGTGAATGAAAGCTTGGCTGGGTATAGTAATCTGGGCTTGCACCCATGGTCTCTCAGTTTCTGCAGTACATCTATCCAGGACCTTCTGGCTTTCATGGTTTCCATGGAGAAGTCAGGTGTAAGTCTGATAGGTTTACCTTTATAAGTAATTTGTCCTTTTTCCTTTGCAGCTCTTAATATTCTTTCCTTATTCTGTATGCTGTGTGTTTTGATAATTATATGGCGAGGGGATGTTTTTTTTTTTTGATCCAGCCTATTCAGTGTTCTGTATGCTTCTTGCACCTTCATAGGAAAATCTTTCCTTAGGTTGGGAAAGTTTTCTTCTATAATTTTATTAAATAGATTTTCTGGACCATTGAGCTGCCCTTCTTCTCCTTCTTCTACTCCTATTATTCTTAGGTTTGGTCTTTTTATTGTGTCTCATATTTCCTGAATGTTTTGTGATGAGAGTTTGTTGGACTTGCTGTTTTCTTTGATCAGTGTGTTTATTTTCTCTATGGTATCTTCAGAATCCGAGAGTCTTTCTTCTATCTCTTGTATTCTGCTGGTTATGCTTGTTTCTGTAGTCTCTATTCGTTTACCTAGATTTTCCATGTCCAGACGGCCCTCTGTTTGTGTTTTCTTCTTTGCCTCCATTTCAGTTTTCAGGTCTTGAACTGTTTCCATTATCTGTTTGATTGTTTTTCCTTGGTTTTCTAGGGTATCATTCACTGATTTATTCAATTCTTCAAACTTTCTGTTATATTTCTCATCCATTTCTATAAGGGCGTTTTTTACATGCTGTTTAAGGGTGTCAATCACTTTCATGAAGTCAATCTTTTCTCCTTCCTCTTGATTAAGGGGTTCTTGTCCTCCCATTGTGAGGTCGCTTGTTTCTGGTAGCTTCATGTTGCTTTTCAGCTTGTTGGGCGAATTCTTGCCTTGACGTCGGCCCATCTCTTCTTCCAAATGCTCCCTATGGATCTTCTTTTACCGGATTAGGTCTCCTTGCCTACCAAACGCTGTCTCTCCCCAATGTTGGCTCTCCCAATGCTGGGTCTCTTCTCCAGTGATGTTCCTGGGGGGACTCTGCGTTCGTGTTTCTCCACTTGGCGTTCCCCTTGCAGCTATACCTTAAAGGAGCATATTTAAAGATGCAGATAATAACAAAACACCTAGCCATTATTTCCCCTTATTGATTATTTATATTCCATAGAATCTACTTTGTGGTGTATTTAAGTTATTTATAAGTGTTAAAGATATTTTTCTGAAGATAAATGACATTTATTTGTAAATGATATTTGTTATTTTCCTAAGAGCAATAGAATGAATATGATACTTCAAATTCGAAGATGTCAAAGATGTACTAGATTTATTTAAATGTCTAATTTATTCATAAGTGGAATTTGAAAAAGTACTTCTGTTCTCTTCACAAAAACAGAACTGGTTAAGAACACTTGAAGAAGTATTTGGAATTGCTTTGCACATATATTCTAGGACCATAGGAAAGGAATTGAGCTAAAATTCCTTTAGTTGGATTACATTATTTAGAATTAGATTCAAAAAAGATTTTTTATTAAATGCACAGTATCTAATTGTCACCATTAGTCCATACAAATAAATTATGTCAGGTACAGACATCTCCATTATTTGGGGGGGGGTGGGTATAGAGTTTATTTAGTGGCTTATGGAGGGGGAAGGAAAGAAGACAAGGAAGGAAGGGGTGGAGGAGTGGGGGAGAAGGGAGAGAGAGGCAGAAGCTGCCTCTCCAGAGGAAGGGCAGACAGAGAGACTGCATCTCCATTCTTAAAGATACTTATTCTAATATATTTTGCCAATTCCTTTTACACTTTCTTCTTTATTCCCATTCATATTCATAAGTAATTCACCCTCATGAGTGAATTGGGATTTTTATTATTTACTTTATTGTATTGGAATGTTGGATTTAAAGAATTCTTATTCTATTTAATTCAGCCATCTTTCACTCAGATCCTACTCTTGAAGAGCTAGTCTTTAGTTAGAAGATGACTTGAATGGGAAAAATTATATTGAGAAGCAGCTACAAGACTAGGTAATGGATCCTTCTTTACAGGAATAGGGAAGGGACAATCTTCACTTGGCTGGTGATAGATTGCAATTGATAATTATACTGAATATTGCCTTGAGAATGAAAAAAATGCATGTCATGATGGGTTCACCAAGTCATACATGTCTATCTCTTCTAAAAATGTGCATCTATACTTTCTGTATGCAGGCAGTCTGGTAAATTCTCAGTAGACTAGCTAAGCTGAAAAAAGACATATTTACCATCTAGAAGCTTTTAGTATCTTGGATAATAAAAAAGCATCATCTAGAATCAAGTCAACCAGTTGTGCACAGTAACACAGAAGTTTGGAGTGGCTGGAATGCAGATATTCAGAAACTTGTAATTAGTGATCATTTAGAGAAGAATCAAGAAAGTACTGGGGAATAGATGTATAGACAGATGATAGATACATACATGCATACATAAATACATATATACATAGATGGTAGGTAAGTAGAGAGATAGGCATCACAGATATTTTATTTTAAAAATATGATTCATTGATAATTTGTGAGGTGGAATGTGCATGTTGGTAGGAATAGATATATATGTGATTCTATTATAAATCTAGGGTCTCTTCATTAAGAAAGCAAAGAATGCCTGAACAGCGAATATTGGAATATATGTAAGAATATTAAGGATTTGTTTTCTTCTTTCAGTAAACATTGAAATAAAACCCTTTCAGAATTAAGTGATGGGATAACATGATAACTTGAAAGAGGAGTTAGCATCTAAAAATCTTGTTTTCCTGGTAAACATTATTTTCATGGTGCCACAACCCTTGTCTGTCCTGTTGAGGCTGAAACAGACTCACATCAGAAATTTATCTGTCCAAAATGAAGTAAAATAAAAACATCAAATTTCTTAAAGTTCATTATTAATGTGGTGCACATAAATGTATAATAAATTAAAATGTACTAAAGGTGCTTTAGAGTATATGATTAATTCAATAATATTTATTGAATGAACCACTATCAGTGCTAGTACCTGATGTTAACAAAGGTAAATATTCAGTTACAAAGGTGGTTTGTAGGTTTGGAAGCTAAGAAAATAATAATTATTTGTTGGCAATAGGACGGAGACAGCAGGGTGCGAGGGTGCAGAAAACACAGTCAAACGGATAAGTGAAGATCATAAGCTACAATAAGGATCTGATAGTCCATATACAAATGCTTCTAATACTTACAGGACCAGAAACATCACTGTCCTCATGACTAATGTAAACCACTTCTACATGAATGCTTTTCTGATTATCCAGTATTTATCTGCTTATGAGAGATACAGAGAGAATAGATGTGAAGTATGCAAGAAGACAACGTGCTACACATGGTGAATATGACATGAAAGATTGACTCAGGCAATATTTATGTGCTTTTCCTTTTATTGAAAATATTTTTTCACATAATATGTCCAGATTACAATTTTCACTCTTAATTCTCCAAGTTTCTCCCCACCTCCCTTCCCATCTGTATCCACTCCTTTTCTGTCTCTAGTTAGAAAACAGATTTCTAAGGGATAAAAATAAAATAAGCTAAAACAAAAATGAAGACATAAGAATTGGAAAAAACAAAAAAAAAAGGAAAATGCCCAAGACAAGGCATAAGAAACAGAGACCTGCTGGATCGCACATCCAGGACTAAACTGGAAGTCATAACATATATCGAAGGACCTGGTACAGACCTGTGCATGCTACTCAGTCTCTGTGAGATCATGTATGCTTAGATCATGCTCATTTAAAGGGCCTTGTTCTCTTGGTATCCTCCATCCCATGTTTCTCTTCCACTCTTTCTGCCTCCTCTTCTGTAGAGTTCTCTGAACTTGAGGAGAGAGATTTGATGGAGCCATTAAGTTAATAGCTGTGTGTTTCAAGATCCCTCAATCTGTATAATATCTCACTGTGGGTCTCTATATTTTTTCCCATCTATGGAAGGAAAAGATTTCTCTCATGATGGAATAATAAGACATCGATCTATGAGTATAGCAGAATGTCATTAGAAGTCCTATTACTGTTTTTTTTTTTTAGAACAGTATCATTTGGTTTTACCATAGGTCCCTGGGCTATCTAGTCTCAGGTTTTTGATCACCCAAGCAGTGTCAAGACTGAAGTACATCTCATAGACCTTAAATCAAATCAGATATTAGTTGGTTACTCCCACTAGTGTTATGTACTAGCATATGTTGCAAGAATATCTACCATTGTAAATCAAAGGGATTGCATAGTTTGGTGTTTGCATTTCTCCTTCTGCAGAGTGCAGAGTTCATTTGTTCATTCCTGTACCTATGTTCTAAAACATAGGGTGAAGGCTCTCTACAGGCACCAACTCGACTTCTCATGTTCAATGCCTTGTATAGGTGTTGTCTTCAACAATGGGGTCTTCCTGTCAGTTTGTGGAGAACAACCCATAGTCTTTGAAACAGCCTGAGTTGTTTGTGGGTTTCCCAGGAACCAAATTAGCCAACAACTCAATTCGATGAAACCCAATTCTTGTGCTGAAAGCTTCATTTGGTGACAAGAGATAGCCAGTTGGTGGGCTCTTTCTCTTTCATTGTTTGGCAATTTCATTAGAGCACTCTCATATATGAATATATATTAGAAAGTTTCTACTCTCTTAAGTTTTCATACTATGTTTCAAACAGTTCTTAATTTTAGCTCTTTCCCTGTATTCCTTCCCTCACCTCACTCTTCCCTCCCACTCTCCATCTGATTCTCTCTTTCTAATTTCTTCTCTGAATCCATTGATAACTGCCTATTGTATTTCCCTTTCCTAGGAAAATCTAACTGACCTTCTCCATTCACTTTATCCCTGGGCTCTGCGGTTCTATAGACTGTTGGTTATCATTTACTCAACAGCTTTTATCTCCATGTAAGCAAATGAATATTGTATTTATCTTTCTGGATCTGAGTTACCTCATTCAGGTTTTTTTTTTCTAGTTCCATCCATTTACCTTGGAAATTCACTTTTTAAATATACCATATTTTATCTATTCATCTGTTTAGGGACATCTAGGTTGTTTCCAGTTTATGACTACAATGAATAGAACAACAATGAACCTGGTTGAACAAGTGTCTCTGTGGTTGGATGAAACATTGTTTGGGTAATGCTGAGTATACCTGAATCTTGAGAAAGATTCATGACAATCTTTCTGAGGAACTGCCAGACTGTTTTCCATAGTGACTGTGGAAGTTTTCACTCTCACCAGCAATGGATGAGAGTTCTCATTACTCCACATCTTAGCTAGCTTGGACTGTTATTTGATTGATCTTAGCCAGCCTGGTGAGTGTAAGATGAAATTTCAAAATACTTCTGACTTTCATTTCCCTAGTCACTAAAGATGTTAAACATTTCTTTAAGTACTATCTATTTGGGTTTTCTCTTTTGAGAATTCTCTGTTTAGATCTGTACCACATTTTAAATGGAGTGATTTGTTTTCATGATATCTAGTTTTTTGAGTTATTTATGTATTTTATATATTATCCTTATAGTGGATGTGGAGTTGATAGCAATTTCTCATTTTGTAGGCTGCCACTTTGTCTGAATTATGGCATCTTTATTCTATACTGAAGCTTTTGAGTTTCATGTGATCCCATTTATTAATTGTTGGTCTTAGTGGCTATGCTAATGGTGTTCTGTTTAGAAAGTCTTTTTATGTATCAGTGAGTTCAAGGCTATTTCCCCACTTTCTCTTCTGGCAGGTTTAGTGTATCTGGTTTTATGTTGAGGTCTTTGCAGCATTTGCAATTGAGTTTTGAGAAGGGCAGAAAGTATGAATCTATTTGGTTTCTTTTGCAAGTAGACATCCAGTTTGTCCAGCACCATTTGTTGAAAATGTTCTCTTTTCCAGTTTACTAGAAATTTTTTAAAGTAATGAATAGACAGATATCCCAAGCTTGTTTGGTTCTATAATAGTATGTTACTAATTTGTTAACTCAATAGTTTCTGATAGTAATCATACCTACACATTATAGCACTTGTGGGTTCTAATATTTTGTTGAAATTAAAAATTCATTTAATCAGTTTAATATTACACTATTACAAAACCTAACCTGACCAATATACCTATGTCCTATTATTCCAATAATTTATTCCTTGCTACTTATAGTGTATTGTTACTAAATGTGCTATAAAGTTTAAATGCCTAATTCAATCAAACCCAAATATATGCTAATCATGTCACATATTCATGATGTATTCTATTTAGCTGTATATAAGTAAAGTTAGCTTGTTTAACACCCAGTCAACTGAAGTACTATGAATTCACTCAGGAAAATACCATGTTTTGCTTTGGTCAAAAGTATTAAATTGCTGCTACTTCTGAGATTCTTGGTTGAAAATTAGGGTGAGGAATAAAACAAATGCCTTAAGAAATATTTAGAAGTCAGGACTGTTTATAGTAATAAAGTATGTTATTCCTTATTTATGGGGTCTCACAGATTATTTATTTATGCACCAGCATTTATAAATACAGGTAGAAATCTTATATTTAATGTTTGAATTTGTGCATAAAACCATAATCATTGAAATATCTATGGGGTGCCATATGAGATTTGAATAATTGTGTATAATGTATGATTTGTAAATTAGGGAAATACATAGCCCTTTAAACATATATCATTTGTTTATGTTAAAAGTTTTCAAAACTATTTCTTCTAACTTTTTAGGGAAAGTAACTGGGGAATTTCTATGTCTAGTACTATAATGAATAAGAAGTACTATAACAATCTTGCGATATAAAATACAGTTCTGCTGAAAAACGTTTACATTTAAAATTTGTAGAGAAAACCTGAGTCTATTTAGACAAGAAACAGGCAAGATGACATTTAGATTTCGGGTCATCTCTGTGCTTCATAGATATCTTACTGTACTCAGGAAATATACAAATGACACTAACCAAGGTAAAACTATAGACAATTTCTATGGAGAATCAGATTTTAAAAGTATTGAGGAGAAAGTAGTATGGTTGTTAAGTAAACAGTTTTAAATGGATGGCGTGTCCCAATACAGGAATGGGATTGCAGAAACAGGAAGAAGAACTTAGTTGCCTTAGTAAAAGTCCTGAAGCATGCATGGGAAATATTGTAACATATGTGCATGTGTGTATGCATTCATGTGTGGGAGTGTGGGAAACATTGTAGTGTGTGTGTGTGTGTGTGTGTGTGTGTGTGTGTGCCTGTTTGTGTTTAGGGTCATCCAAAAGAAGTATAATACCCTTACGATTAGCAGTAAGAGGGACCTTATTTTCTAGGTTGCATTCTTTTGCGGTTCATCTGAAGAGGAGAATTCACATATTCTATAAAATTGATTTAAAAGGGGCAGTCCCAGGAATGGCAGATGAAGTACAACAGGAATGGAGAAGATATGTAAGAGGCAGTTGTAGGCACATTCCTAGTCTGAGACCAGTTCCACAGTAATAGCCTAAAACATACTTCAGAATTTGTAACAGCCTAAAGTAGAAGGGCTGGGCTATCCTCTTCCCTCACAGAGTAGTCAATCATTAGTTTAAGACTACTCTAAGATGACATAAACTGCAACACATTTTCAGATTGCTGCTTCTGGGACACAAGCAGATTTAAAAGCCTGAACATAGGCATCCAAAATGGTGCAGGTGTAAACGATTAAAAGTACATCTCGCCAAAAGCTAGAAGGATGGGCAAACTGAATGACACTGGAATTTTAGGGGACTTACATGGAAGTCCTGTAGTTTTTTGTTGTTCTTTTTTCACTATAACCTCCAAATTACTATGCCACTAGTTACAAAATTATACTGACTCCAGGTTGAAGAGTTATCTGAAAAACCCACTATATTTTAAAGATTTATTTTTGCTTTGTGCATATGCATGTTTGCCATGTATATTCATGGGAGTGCATAGGCTAGAAGTGGGTGGTAGACACCCTGGAGCTGGAGGGAGAGTTACTGGTGGTTGTGAACCACCAGACATAGAGGCTGGGAACTGAACACGGGTACCCAGGAAGTACTGAACTCAGGTTCTCTGGAAGAGGAGTAAGTACATATTAAACATGGCATCATTTCTCTCTCCATGAAACAGCTAACTTTAAATTATCACTAAATATACTGTAACTAGAACTGTGGGAAAATAGTATAAATGCTACACATTCAAAAATACAGCTTTGTTAAAGATACTATTTGCTAATTTCTTAGTTTCCTTGTTTTTCCAAGTCTACATTTTTATGTGACCAAATACCTAACAACTAGTGGTTTTAACTACCTCTGGAGATGAGATTTAAATGGGAAGCACAGAGGTTTTAAATTTAGAATTTCTTCCAGTTTGAAATATTAATCCGTTTGACTTTTCACAACAAGAAATGTTTGAAATGCTTGCAGGGTGAGTTTTATAATGACATTTCTGTGCTTACATCTAGTTTTACCTCTTAATGCTGATTCTACAAGAACAATTGCTAGAGGGAAAAAGGAGGTTGTGTTTAGACAATATCATATCCGCTGGCCTCCCCTTGTATCTCTTAATTGTGGCTTTGTGACATTGTGCATATCTTATTATTTGGTTTGAATTGGCAATGCTATTGATTGTAGGTCATATTTCAGAAACTACCTTTTATCTTAAAGCTTAAATGTATGTAGAGATGCCTGTGTGCTCTGAAGGATTGCTCTTACAAGACATAGATATTGATTTCTATTTGAGTAATTTCATATGCTTTATGTTGATAGGATGTACATAGGTCGTTGGAATGTTCACAGTCTTTGGCAAATGTGTTTGTAGATATCTATAAGGAAGTCAATACATGTACTTGATGGTTGTGACAATGACAGGGTTTATAATAGAAAACACCAGGTGTTTTAAGGTCTTGACAGAAAGCAGCTGACCTCAGTTGCTCATACGAAGAGCTCTATTGAAGAAGGACACTTAAAAGAAATCCCACACTGGCTCAGAATTGAGTATAATAGAGGGTTATTTATTTAGGAGTAGACTCACAGATCACAATCCTCTGCTGGAACGGGGAACAGCAACCAAATCTCGCAGCCAGAAAAGAGGCCAGACATGTGCTTTACATTGGCATAAATAGTATAAAATGCCATGCCCAAGTGGGCAGGTAACTTAAAGGCTACTGGTGGTAGGAATTCCTACAGCACTTTATTAGGTAGGTTATGATATTATGGTATCACCAGTACAATGGGGTCCCAAATGGGGTAGAAAGAATAAGTATTTCCATCCAGAGAAACCAAGAAAATCCCTTGCTTTTGTAGGTGGTGGGTGATCTAAATGTAATGTGTGGCTTTTTTGTACACTTATATGTGGCTAGGTTACCATATATTAACATTCAGTAGGGTGTTGATAAGAAGTAGGACCTGGGTATCAGAGAGGGGAGTGCAGTGATATTTCATTTGTATTTTAATAAATAAAAATTGCCTGAAGAACAGAATGCAAAACAGTCACAATAGTCAGTCATACAGGCCAGGCAGTGGTGGCACACACATTTATTTAATCCCAGCAGCCACGCTAGTTAGTCATAGAAGCTGGACGGTGGTGGTGAATGCCTTTAATCCCAGCACTAGCGAGAAACATAAGGCAGGATGAGAGAGGAACTCGCTCTCTTTCAGTCTGAAAATTTCATAGAAGCAAGAGCTCTCTGATGACTTAGCTGCTTTGCTTTTCTGACCTCCAAGTTTAACCCAAAATATCTGTCTCTGGATTGCTATTATTCATGCTACAGGGGAGGTTGAGGTTACATTTCCTGCCCTACTGGAGGCCTGTGTCCTCTAACAGGCACAATTGCTAGTGCCCTCAGTCATAAGGGAAGGCCTGCAAAGTGGCATAGCCTGATTTGTGAGGAAGCAGCTGTGACATTTACAGGGTAACACAGAAATGATGCTGAAATCAAAGGCGATGATTTTGGACTATCAATGTGGAGGCTAAGCCAAAGAGGCAAATGAACTAGAAAATGTATATTAAACATAATTAAAAGGAAATAATTGTGCTGGCAGTGGTGACACATTCCTGTAATCTCAGCACTAGGCAGATGCAGAAAGGAGAAACACAAGTGAGGCCAGCCTGGCCTACAAACTCAGTTCTAGGACAGCCTGAGGGAGAAAGAGAGGCCATGCCTTACACAACAACAAGCACACAACCAAAAAGAGTCCCAAGTTCAAATACTTAGAATAGTTCAGATGAAATCTATTTATAGTGTGCCAGAAAGACGGATTAGTGGGTAAAGAAGTTTCCTGTCAAGCTTGACAACTGGAATTTGATACCTGTAACACACCTGGTAGAAGGAGAAAACATAGGCCTAAAAATTGTCCTGTAATTGGCAAAGGTGGTCTTTGGCATGTGAGCATACATCATGAAACATACACACACATACACACACACGCACACACATACATACATACACAGAGAGACAGAGAGAGAGAACGAATATACCAACAGACACAAAATGAATGAGTGTAATAAGAATACAATATTTTTGAAAGGCATGTGCAAAAAAAAGACATTTAAAAAGTATACAAGAAAGAACATTGATTTACAAAATATATGCATTTCCTAAAGTATCAAGAAACCAATACTTTTCTAGGTTTTACGACTATATTAACCAAAGAAAATTATTAATGGGCTTTTAATTAGGGTTTGAAAAAGACCCATTCATTTTTCAGATTGCTTTGATTAGTTTTTTATTTAATTAATTTATTTATTTTACACCCCAACAGCAGTTTCCTGGCCCTCTTCTCCTATCATTCTTTCCCCCACATCAGGCCCTTCCCCCCATCCACTCCTCCTTTCTTTCTGTTCACAAAGGGGTAGACCTCCCATGGCTGTCAGCAAAGGATGGTATATCAAGTTGCACACTGCTTTGATTAGTCTTAAAGGAATTGTAGGCCGTAACCTATACATGCATTCACTTGTTCATGTGTTCATTTGCCAACTTTTCTATCCCTGAGTTAACTCTTCATGTTCTATGTTCTTCCCTTGGTCTAGCCCCCAATCCAAGTGGTACAAGTAGTAGAAAAACTGTGAGAAAGAAGCACAAACATATCCCCCAAGACCTGAAGGTAGTGAAAAACTACTATGCAAGAACTTTCGTGGCAGCTTATTAAATTACAAACAGGACTATTTTTAAAAAATAATCAAGCCGGGCGATGGTGGCACACGCCTTTAATCCCAGCACTCGGGAGGCAGAGGCAGGCAGATCTCTGTGAGTTCGAGACCAGCCTAGTCTACAGAGCTAGTTCCAGGACAGGCTCCAAAACCACAGAGAAACGCTGTATCAAAAAAAAAATAAATAAAAACCATAAATAAATATATAAATAAAATAAAATAAATTATCAAATAGTCTAGATTGGTAACAGTATGTGACATAAAATTAGGATGTTCTAGTATATAATTCATAGTATCAATTATATTCATGAAAATTGCTAAAACACTCCCGTATTATTCCATTGTTTATCAAGTAAATGATAAACATTTTAGTAAAGGTTTCCTTTGTTTGTGTTCTTCTAATACTGCCAGTATTTTATATTTCATTTTGATTACTTTTGTTAAGACAGGCTCTAGTGGAGCCCAAACAGGCCTTGAATGTCTCATCTTTCTGTTTTTGTCTTCCATGGTCTGGGGTTACAAGTTTATGGCACAGACACCCGACTTTTCAAAATTTCTGAAATGGTTTTTCTACAATAGAAATAGAAATTTTGGTGTCTATCAAGAAGTAACCAACTATTAAGATAAATACTGATCATACTGCATATGAAAACTTTATCTTTCCAATTGAATATAAAAATTATTTTGAAATTTTTAATTTTATTTTGCATAATGTATTTAAGAAAACATTTTCTATAATTTCGTAAAAAATACTATATTTACATCATTTCTACCCTACCCACTCTGCACTGCAACTCCTACCATGTCACCCTAATTCCTCTCAAATTCATGAAGAGAGTTCATGTGTGTATGTGTGTATGAAAGATTTTTTAAACACATATATGAGAGTTGCAATCCAAGGTGGTCATCTATAAGTCTATAGGTTTATTTTAGCATATACTTAGAAAAGAAAGCAGAAACAAAGAGCCCAATAGGGCTACAGGAATTTCAAATGTTACTAAGTAGAGACTGAGTTCTGAAAGTAAGGGTAGTTTGTAAAATAGAAACATACATGGACCACAATAAGACAGGGAACCAGAAATAAGAAAGAAAAAAAAATATCAAGGTCTTAGTCAAGACAAATAGGATTTAGGCTGCATCTCTCTCTTTTAGAAAGATAAATGTGTACTTTTTTATATTTTTGAGATTTATTTATTTATTGTGTGCATTGATATTTTATTAGAATAGATGTATGAGCATCACATCTGTATCCACTGTTCTGGAGGAACTGGCCAGAACTGGGCATTGGATCCTCTGGTACTGAAGTTACAGAAAGCTGTAAGCCACATTGTGAATGCTGGGAATCAAATTTGCATCCTCTGGAAGATCAGCCTATAATTTTAATCACTGAACTATCTCTCCTGCCTATATAATTGTAAGTTTTGTGTTGTTACATGAAGAAAATGATGCTATGTTAAGTGGCTTAAGACAGCACTTTGTTTTAGGGTTCCCAAGATGCGTACTCGGAGAATCACACAGAGAAGGCACAGGCTATTCCTAGTGATCTAACCTTTGCTTACATCTACTTTCAAATGTTTTGATTTCTGCTAGTGCTGAGGACAGTCATCCAAATTATGCATTGCTCTTTTTGTTCCTTTTTTTTTTTAACATAGAATCTTACTATGTAGCTCAGGCTGTCCTCAAACTCACCATCCTCATGCTCACAGCCTCTGGAGTGCAAGAATTATAGGTGTGTAGCACCATGCGTCTATAGGTTTGACCTCTTGATGGAGGTGTTGTTAGTGCATTCTGTGGGTAACTCTTGCCCATGGTAGTTATTGCAAGTAATTTTCTCCTACTATCATTTTCTCCATGGGTATTAAACAATCCACATCTTTAAGGAAGGAAAAATGCCAGTGAGTTTAACTGTTAGGGCAGAATAAGGAAGGCCTTGGCTTAGGTAAGCTGAGAAGAGGAGCTTACAGTGTCAGAAAGGAAGACAGATATATATTGGAAGAATACAGCTGATGGGAGACAGAAATGAAAGCCCAGACTAATCATTTCTTTATATGCCTTTTGTAAGTATAAACTCCATATCAAGTAGGAATTCCAGAAAACAACTAAATAGAGCATCTTAAATTTGTTTCCTGTAAAAATTATCCCTATTATAATTGTGTACTCTCAACAATGACTAAACAATGTTTTAAGAAAAAGACATAATGATTTTTTTAAATGTGTTTTTAAAAGATTTTTTTTGTGTGAAAATTAACTATGACTGCCCTTAGAAATGATGAGAGGACTAAGAGAGTTCAGCTTAACTTGTGGTGGTCTGTTGTTCAGCAAGGGCAGCAGCAACTGAAATTTTGTGATTAACAAAATTATCAAATTCCACTGCAGTTCCAACATTGATCAAAGTCTACAATTTAGCTACATTCTCAAATACATCCTGTGCAAATGAAGTGGAAGAAATTCTGACTGAAGAAATGTTTTTGCATTCATTATAAAACTATCACGGGTCATATAATGTTCTTGTTACTTAATTTTACGTTGGAAAAAAATCTCCATGATACATTGATTTCATATGTAAGAATAAGTAAAGTATTTGATATTTTGTCTTGCTGATAGACAATTTTGCTTTCTTTTAATATGTACTGTTCAAAAGAATAGATATCTGGGGTATTGATAGGTATTATCTCAAAGTTAGATGGTCACATATTTTCCCTTTTTATATTCTCATTTTTCCAGTCAAAAATTTCCACTTTCTCCCATTCTTCCATTCCCCTACTGCTCCTCCCCTCAACCTCCTCCCTCCCCATCCAGTCTTAAGAGAGGGCAGGGTACCCTGCCCTATGGGAAGTCCAAGGCCCTTCCCCCTCCATCAAGGCTTAGGGAGGTGTGCATCCAAAGAGAATAGGGTCCCAAAAAGCTAGTACCTGCAGTAGAAATATGTCCCAGTGCCATTATTAATGCTTCTCTGTCAGCCCCCATTGTCAGCCACATTCAGAGAGTTCGATTTGATCATATGCTTGTTTATTCCCAGTCCAGCTGGATTTGGTGAACTCCCATTAGTTCAGGCACACCATCTCAGTGGGTGGACCAACCCCTCGCTGTCCTGACTTCCTTGCTCATCTTCTCCCTCCTTCTGTTCTTTAACTGGACCTTGGGAGCTCAGTCCGTTGGTCTGATGTGAGTCTCTATCTCTGTCTCCATCCATTGCCGGACAAAGGTTCTATGGTGATATTCGAAATATTCATCAGTGTGACTGGGAGACAAGGCCAGTTCAGGCACCCTCTCCTCTGCTGTCCAACGACCTAGCAGGGGACATCCCCATGGACACCTGGTATCCCCTCTAGAGTCAAGTCTCTTGCCAACCCTAAAATGGTTTCCTTAATGAAGATATCTTTTTCCCTGCTCCCATATCTGCCCTTCCTCCATCTCAACCCTCCCATTCCTCCAAGCTCTCCCCAATCCTTCCCTTCTCCCCTCTCTCCCCCATTTTCCCCTTTCCCCACCCCATCCCAACCCCTATGCTCCCAACTATTACCCAGCGATCTTGTACTGAACTGAACAGAGAATTCTCAACAGAAGAAGTTCAAATGGCCAAAAGATACTTAAGGTCATGCTCAACCTCCTTAGCAATCAGGGAAATGCAAATCAAGACAACTTTGAGATACCATCTTATACCTGTTAGAATGGCTAAAATCAAAAACACCAATGATCACCTATGCTGGAGAGGATGTGGAGTAAGGGGGACACTCATCCATTGCTGGTGGGAATGCAAACTTGTGCAAACACTTTGGAAATCAGTGTGGCTGTCTCTTTGAAAATTGAGAGTAAACCTACCTCAGGATCCAGCAATGCCACTCTTGGGAATATACCCAAAAGATGCCCAATCATACTACAAAAGCATTTGTTCAACTATGTTCATAGCAGCATTATTTGAAATAGCCAGAACCTTGGAAACAACCTAGATGCCCCTCAATGGAAGAATGGATAAAGTTTGGAACATATACACATTAGAGTACTACTCAGCAGTAAAAAAGAATGATGTCTTAAATTTTGCATGCAAATGGATGGAAATAGAAAACACTATCCTGAGTGAGATAACCCAGACCCAAAAAGATGAATATCATATGTACTCACTCATTAGTGGACTCTAGCCATAAACAAAGGACATTGAGCCTATAGTTCACAAGCCAAGAGAAACCAAATAATAAGGTGAACCCAAAGAAAAACATATATAGATTTTCCTGGAAATTGGAAGCAGACATGGTCACACCTTTTCAAAAGAGTGGTTACTGTTTTTCTCTATTAGTAAAATGATAGACTTTACTAAATTTTATCAAAAAATCCTTAAATAGTAGAATATTTAGTATTTTTCTGTGAATATTGAAAATGCTTATAAGCAAAAATTTATATTTTTATATAATATTTTCCTTTTGTAATACATACTTGGGACCTTAAAAGCAATGATAGTTGCTGAGGGAAAGGCATCCCCAGTCCTTCATACTCCCTGAGGGTTGCTAGGCAATTAGAAGCTACCGAGGTTGGGGAGACATTTTCTTCTTTTGTGTAGCCACTGGTTAGTTGCTGATGCTCTCTAAAGAATCATTCTCTCATGCTCATATAAGAAACCCTACTTAAACTCTTTAGGTGACCTAAAACAAAACAGATATGAATATAGAAGGGAAGCTATTTGAGAAGAGGAAGGGGGTAATTAGGAGTGAGGGTGACAAAGAAGGTTAAAAAGAAGGTGAATCTGATGAAATATGTGTGTAAAGATATCAAAATGAAGACCATTAAGTAAAATTAGCATATGTTAATAGAAATCTAGGAAAAGAAAAGAATGATGTTTCCCTAGCCCATGAAAATGGTGCAAGTCATCGTATCTTAGGGAAGGCAGATCTGTATCCAGAGGTTTTTTCAGTTGGCAATTTGCCTTATCCTCATATTTCTTGTTTCTGTTGTGGCATGGTGTGATGTGGATGTGAATGTGGTGTGTGTGTGTGTGTGTGTGTGTGTGTGTGTGTGTGCGTGTGTGCGCGTGTGCATACAGCTACATGGGTCCATGCATACAGAGGTCAACGTTGAGATTTTCTTCCTCTATTACTTTCCATCTTGAGTTTTGAGACAGGGTCTCTTGCTGAACAAAGAGCTCTAGTTTTAGCTAGGTTTAATGGTCAATTAGCCCGAGGGGTCATCCTGTATGTAGTACCTCATCCCAGTAACTCACACACCACACACCCTGTTGACATACTTGAACAACTTCCAGCTTTTTATGTGGCTGCCTGGACCTCAAATCTTCCTCCTTGTCATCATGTGTTACCTTAAACATTTGTGTACTTATTTTTCAATTTTAGGTTTCAAATCTGTTGTGGAGTTTGAGAATTAAGATTATAACTGCATCAAGCACCACAATAATATTAACTTTCTCTGTATCTGCACTTTATGTAGGGTACTTAAATTCCACAAATTTGTGAAATTATATATGTGATCCAATTATTAGGATGCTAAAATGAGAGTTTGTTAAGTTATAAGACTTTTCCAAGATAAGGGAAGACTCAAACATCAAACTTACAGAATGGCTTCATTCCATAAATTTAAAATATGATTGGGATGCAAATCAGCAGGATTATTCTTGCATCTTACACCCTACAGAGGCTCAGCTAAAAGTCAGGGCTCCCACAGCTGATATATTACCTCACTAAAGCTCTTCTTGCATTTTCAAGTTTGCATTACAACTCTTTTCCAACCTACATACCTAAAAATTTTTAAAGCAATCACTTTTAAAAGTGTAGAATCAAACTTGTTTTCCACTTATAAACTACCATATATCTAACTCTAAGTATTTCACATAGCATCCATAAATTCAATAAATGACTCTATTATTTTGAAGTACTAAATTTCAATTGTCTGTCAAAATCTCTAAAGCAATACCAAGAAAAATCACATGAAATGCTGTTATTTTATAAAATATATATAAGTATCATTAATACAAAAGTCCATTAGTTTTCTATAACTGAAAACTGGAAAATCCACAAAGACAAAATCAACTAAGGCAATTTCTAAACCATTGTTTGTGCGGAGTATCACAGAATCAGTCTGGAGTTCCCTGTGGACTGCTTTGTATAATATTGTTTTAAACACAGAATATATAATACACATGGTTAGCAAAAAAAAACAACCAGAAAAAATACAATCACTAAAACACATGATAATTTTCAATATGCTATGTGACTTTTGATATATTAATAAACAATACACAGAAGACAACCTAATGACCATAGTTACTTCCAAAAGATGAGTGTAATGAGTACATTGGGACATTTGAAAATGTCATGTGATATATAATATCCATGGGTATTCTTTGTGTGAAGATTTCAGATTTTACGAATAATTTCTAAATGCAAAGTGTAATTAAAAAAGAAGGGGGGAATTTGTCAGTGATTAAAAAGAATACAGATGTGCTTCGTTTCTTATCTGAGTTCAGGAGTTCTCTACTTTCAGTTCTTCATTCCTTGACCACCAGGACTCTTAGACTGACAATCTTCTTACAAACCTTTAGATTAAATTCCTTCTTTTAATTTGATAACAGCTGAAGAACCTACCATAATTTCTTTTCTATCTCTGCCTCAGGAAAGTGTAAGGTAAATGTTCGCTAATTTTTTGGTAGTGTTTTCTTAAGTTCTCCAGTTTTATTATTGTTGCATTTTTCATAGTTATATGTATATCCTAGATGAAGAGTTTGAGAGGATGAGTGTAGACAGTACCTTTAGGAATAGACTAGTATTATTAACTTTATTTTATATGAAGAATTAATACTTATGCATATTTCTTTATCTACTAGTATATGCCATACAGTCAGTGACAGACCTGAGCCTAGAATTGAGTTTCTCAAAACAAAGTTCATTGTATACCAGTATAATCATATAGAGAAACTATCAATTTGTTTTAATAGATTCATGCATGTTACTCTAATATACACTAAAATCTGAGGAGAGGAAGAACTGCATTGAGAATGCCTAGTTTTCAGGTTGATACTTCAACATGATGTGTTGCCTACCACTCATGTGCATGCATATACACATGAAGAAATTCATATCTGTCTATCTATCTCCATCTATCTATCTGTGTATCTATCTATCCGAATCTGTAAATGATCATTTATCTAGCAGATACATATCAATTAGGAGGAACAGGCTTGACAAAAAATCCCAATAATATTTTATATCAAGAAATGCATGCACGTGCACATGCACATATACACACAAAATCAACACACATGTAGAGGTCAGACTTTATAGAATGCAGGATAGTGAATAGAATAGAATAGAATACATGTCATGGGTCTTCTGGATCTAGATAAGTAGCTTCTACCTGCAACAATTATGCAGGACATACAAAACAACATAATGAACAGTTGGAAACCTCTGGGGTGAGAATGGACATTTAATGAACAATTGAGTGAAGGGGGAGAATATTCCTTAAGAAACATTATAATATATATTTTTACAGTTTCATACATGTGTGTAGTGTATTTTGACCATTTATCTCCACATTCCTCTGTTTTATCCCCTTCTCACTACTTCAGAAATCCCTTTACTTCCCAACAAGTTGTCCCGCTACTCATGGCTCTTCTGTATTATTTCGAAATAACTCAGTTTTATTTGGGTTGCTTGTAAAACATAGATTTGGGATCATTACCGGAATATGTACAACTTATCAGTGGCTACTGCGCTAAAGAAAGTATCTACCCTTTCCTGTGTAGTCACTAGTTGCCAATAGCTTTTCAGCTATGCATGGTACCTCATGAACTGTTCTTCTGTCCAGACTGGAATGTAGGTAGGGTTAACCCTGGTCCTCCACAGGTAACCATGACTGCTATGATATTGTGAGTTCAACAGTTAAAGCAAGTTCATAAGAAAGCTCTCCAAAAATCTCTCCAGATCCTCTGGCTCTTGCATTCTTTTGCCTCCTCTTTCATGATAATCCTTTAACCTTAGAGCCAGAGAAGGATATAAATGTCCCATTTAGGAATAACCACTCAACAGAAACATTTTCTGAGCATCTTGATGAGTTGTGATTTTCTGCACTAACTGAAGCACACTACAAACCAAAGCTTCTTTAACCAATGTTAGAAGTCACACTAATCTATTGGTCTAAATGCACGTAGTAGGGAATTGGACAAGAGAACCACTTTACAAAATAGTAAGAGTAGCCACCTGGCTCACCAGTCAGAGCCTATGGCATCTTCAGTCATGAGTTTTTGACCAGGTTTACAATACCAGGCATCAATTTCCTCCTGTTGAGCTTGCAGTCTAAGAAAAAAGTGGTTGATTGCCCCCTCCCTCCTAATAATCATGCTGCTATTTCCCCAATAGGCACACCTTGCCTTAGAGAGTTGGTGTTGTAGCATAAAATTCTAGCACTGGGTTAGTGCACTGATGACTTTTCAACACCAGCATTCTGCATTACACTTTTCAATGATATTAAAGCTACCTAGCAGGAAGAAAGGTTCTAGTACAGTGTCCACTTGATTTCTCTATGTTCTACAATCAAAATGTCTTCAGCAACAGCGGCTCACTAAGTTGTGTTAGGCAACTGAGAGATGTTCTGTGCATGAAACTGACTACAGCTTCTGTGAGCAGCATAATTCCCCAATACAGGGTAGAGAGAGCCAAATGAAACTGACTGTGAAATCATAGCTACAGTTAAAGTATGTTAAAGCTTAAGATTAATGAAAAACATCACTCCATTGGAATCCTCAGTTACTTCTTTCACCCTACCTCCTTTCTTGAGGCAATGACAAGAGCTCTATATGAATTCTAAGTCTGATCCTATTCCTCTTCTACTGAATATTCACCAAAGTCACTTATTGCTTTCATCACAGCATCTCTCGCGGTTTCTTCTTGTTTCTTTTTGCTTAATAACTTCATTAGCAATACTGTCCTTAATCTCCTTCAGAATGAAACAAACTAGTAAAATTGAGTAGACACAATGTCATGCCCTTAAATAAGAAATTATTTGCATTTGATACCTGCTGGGAAAGGTAAACCAATTTATTTCAGTGTGTCATTGGGTATATTAACCATACTGCAGGGCAGGCCTCATGCCTAGGAGTAGTTGGTAAACGTAAAACATATTTTTTGTGTATGCTTTTTGTTTTGTTTGGGTATTGCTTGTCACGTTGATTTTCTTTCATCTTTTGGTTTGTCTGTTTTGATTTTTTTTGTTGTTTTTATTGTTTTGGGAAAGGCAGAGAGAAAAAAAAAACATGACGCTATGTGGGTAGGGAGATCTAGAACTCCTGGAAAGTGTTGGGGTAAGAGAAAGAACAGGATAAAAATATATTCTATGAAAAAAATAATACAACATAATAAAGAATTAGTCATACTATGACTGTATCATTTGTGGTCTTTTCAACTCTTCAAATTATGAGATAGTTAATATGTTATTATACTCAATATACTATTGATCCAGTAATATAGAGCTCTGATATTTCATGTAGATTCCAAATTCTTAGAAACATGATACATGAGTCTTTTTTCTTTCTATTTTTATGGAAAAAACCTTGGCAGGCAGGGGTGCTGCATGCCTTTAATCCCAGCACTTTGGAGGCAGAGGCAGGTGGATCTCTCTGAGTTTGAGACCAGCGTGGTCTACAAGAGCTAGTTCCAGGATAGCCTCCAAAGCTACAGAGAAATCCTGTCTTGAAAAACCAAAAAAAAAAAAAAACTTATATTTGAATAATAAGTACATGTACAGCTTTCAAGAATGGGGAGAAAGTATTAATTAGCACATCAAAATCATAATCAAGTTCACAATTGTGTAAGAGAGCTCCATGAAACCACTGAACTTGACCACTCTATGGGTATAAAAAGTTTTTTCGAGGTTGTTGAAACAAATTGCCAGGAAGTCTGACAAGAGTGGGTAGCAATAGGCCAATTAGAAGAGGAAATAGGCTTTATGGGGTTTTTGAAGGCTTTAGGAAAGATTCTTTCCTCTTGGAAGGTTTTTCTATATCTTGGGTAAAACAGGGTCATTGGGCTTTGCCCTCTGGAAAGGAGTCTGTACTTGTTATGGTCAGGCACCTGTGGCAGATGGCCATTTAGGGAGAAAAACGAAACTAAAATTATCTGATAAGAAGGTTTATGCGGACTGCTCCGGGTTAATTTTTTGTTTCCTCATCTCAGGCTAACCATTGTCATCTGCACAGCATTCTAGAGGCCTGCTTGTGACCTCAAATTCCAGCCTATTGTTGACAAAAGGGCCAAGAACTATCTTCCCATCACTACCTCTGGCTGAGCAGGATTGGTGTCGGAGGGGTAGTGGGAAATATAGGAAATGAGTCAAAGGTGGGGAGTCAGGCAGTGAGTAGACAGTAGGAAGCCTGAAGAAACTCTTTAAGAATCACCGATCCTTGGGTCATTTCAGTAATTGTTCCCTGAAACAAATTCTAAAGGGTCAGGAAACAGTTATTGTTATGACACAGGGTTAGGGTTAAGGTGGGCCTAGGTGGGGTAAGAGTCATCAGTGCCCAAAAGAGGATCATAGCAAGAATCTTACATTGGAGTCAGCCTTTGAAGACGATAGTTTACAAGCCAATTCATGTAAGATGTTTTAATCTTCTTTTCCATTTGACCAACTAACAATGTAATACCAATTCTGTTCACTGAGGGCAAGACAGGAGCCTTCCTTTTCAGTGATCAGAAAGTTGAGAGTTTTATAAGGCCACTGAGGCTAGGAAGGTGAACTGACTTTGTAGGTCTGAGGTTGGCTTCTAGATGGAGTGGATTATCTGTTAGGATAGATGGAGACTATAGCCCAGGATCCTGGACACAGGACTCTAGTCAATACTGAAGCTTTTGAACTTATTCCAGTTGTGACTGGGAGGGTAATGGCTCATTTCTCTTTCAATGTTGAGGATGAGTTGAACACGTAATGAAGTGGGGATGCATGAGTCATAGATTAAGGTGTCTGCATATTGAGACTAGACCAATACCAGAAGAAGATTCCTTATGGAGCTAGTTAGGATTTGGAGATTAAGGTGTTAACATACTGCCAAGACTAGAAGGAGAGTGGGGTGGATGATGGTTATTGAAAAGGCAATCAGCTGGTGTTTCTGGAGGATAGGAAGGTACCAGCAGAGAGGAGAGGAGGAAATGGTCTCAGGGCTATGGAATGTGAAGTTTAGAGTTACTTTTGTGAAAGGGATGGCCACCAGGAGATGCATGGGGTTGCATTGAGGGACTCATCAGTATCTCTGTAAGCACAGTACATTCTCAGGAAGTCATTTCGAATGGCCATCCATGAGGTGGCAGCAGAAGATAGGTCCTGATGTTGGAGATTTCAAAGCTTCAGCTGGATGATGGTTGTTGTATGGTCTCTGCTATGGCATCAGCAGGAGTGGGCAGATCCCCTTTGAGAGATTTAAAATTTTTAACTTTTTGTCTGGTGAAAGGCCCAAATCTTTCTAAATCAATATAGGTAAACCCTTCAACCCCTAGGCCTATTTGTCATCCTAGGGTTCTTGGATAGTGAAGATCACTGTGCCCCTTTCAGGGTCAAGTTTGAGTGAGAGTTATTGGGGTTTCTAACCCACAGCTTGAAGAGAAAAAAACCATATCTACAGCCCCAGAATGAGTAATTTTCCCATGAGGTCTCAGCCTTATGGTTTGGTTGTTTGGTTCCGAGGAAATCAAATACATTTAGAGCCAGCAAGGAGGGAAGAGGACAGAGTGAAACCACTATTGACTGAACAAGCTGCATAGAGGTCAAAAGAAATGTGAATGTCTGAAGCATATCCTGCTTCAGGACAGAAGGTAAACTAAAGGAGCTTTGGGAGGGGAGGGCTATGCAGCAAACATTTGAAAATTCCAAGCATGTTGTGCAGTCCTCTTGGTTGGGAGTGTGGAAAGAAGACTAAGCCCCTTAGAAGGAAAGATTCCAAATGCTGAGATGGGTGTTATATGGGAGACCCTAGGCTTCAGCTTTCCTGTCAAGTGGCAAAGAGTACTTATGAGGTCATGTGTTCAGACACCACTTAAGCTACAGAAGATGCATCCTGGCCATCAATCCCTGAAATCCGGCTACAGCAGGTATGGTGAGGAGGACCATATCCAAGTACGGGCCGACAGCCAGCAGGTGAGAAGCCTTCAGAAAAACTCAGGCACTGGGTAAAATGATTTTCTTGCTAGGATCAGTGGAGGATTGAGGCAGGGCATGTTCAGTATGGTCCTGGAGAAGTTTTCTGTGCTTTGTGGGAGCCTAGCCTGTTTGGATGCTCACCTTCCTGGACCTGGATGGAGTGGGGGAGGACCTGGACTTCCCACAGGGCAGGGAATTTGGACTGCTCTGGACTGCTCTTCAGACTCCAGAGGGAGGGGGAGGGGCAGAGGAGTGGGAGAGGAGTGAGGGGACAAGGGAGGAGTGAGGAGTGGGGGGAGGGGGGAGGAGTGGGGGAGGGGGAGAGGAGTGAGGGGGGAAATGGGAGGCGGGGAGGAGGCAGGAATTTTTTCAATAAAAAAATAAATTAAAAAAAAGAGTGAAAGAAGGTAATTAGTTACGAAGTGGAGCTCAATGCAGAGGTAAATTTTTCAAGAGCAAAATGACAGTTTTATATTAGCTCAAATGGGTCGAGGAAGGGAGGAACTCAGAGCATGCCTCAAATATGAGTTGGGGCTAGAGTTAGGAGTTGAGTTCAAGAAAGGTGAAGTTGAGAAGGTCACTTTGAAAAGTGAGTCTTAATGAGTCTATTAGCCATTTATACATTTCCTGAGAACTGGGGTAGGTGGGAATGTAGAAAGGCCACTGTAATGCTAAGGCCCTTTGAACAAACTGGGTGATTTTAGCGATTAATACCAGGCTAGTTTCTGGTTGTATGGATCTAGAAAGTTCAATTCTGAGCAAAGCATTATTCATGAGGTGGGAACAGACCATTTCTGCTGTTTCCGCCATAGCAGGGAAATTTTCTCCATATCCTGAGAAGGTGTCTGTTATAGTAAGAAGAGATTTATGTGTTTTGTTAAGTGGCATATGTGTGAAATCTATCTGCCAGTCCTGTGCTGGAAGATTACCCTGAAATTAGTGTGGGGTAAAGAAAGAAGGGTTGGGGCAGTCGTTGCAGATAGTCTAAAGAAGGGGGAAAAGGCTGGGTTAGAGGAAAAGAGACTGTAGAAACCAGTAGAAAAGTGGAGACCCACATGAAAGGCCTGGTGAAAAGCCACTAGGAAGGGGTTTCCCTTAAGCATCAGAGAGACAATAACTGTCCTGTAGAATTTTGAACCATTTGCTCATACGGTGGAAAAATTTGTCAAGATCAATGAGAGTTTGGAAGTCCAGTGTGCCATTTTCAGGCAATCAAGACTGATTGCCAAGTTTGTATTGATGTCAAGTTGTATTATTAGCAAAGAATATGACAGCAAAGTATAAATGGTATCTCTGGGCCTGAGAGAGGAAAAAGACAAACTTAACCTAGTAGACTGAGAGGAGTGAGTGAAGCAAGTGGGGACTTGATCGGGGGAGGGGGAGGGAAATGGGAAGCGGTTGTGGGGACGAGGCAGAAATCCTTAATAAATAAATAAATTAAAAAAAAAAAGAAAGTGGCTGAAGGTATAGACTCAAAATCTGAACTCAAATATGGTGGATTCCAGAAGCCTGAAGACACAAATAATCCAATCCTAGGAGGGCCAAGTAAGCAACTTGGTTCTGTTAGGAGAAATTATAACTGTAATATGAGTAGGGAGACCATCCTTTACCTTTTATGATTGCAGATAAATTTAATGAAGCTTAGTTTTTAAGGAAAGAAAGCTCGAAATAGCACAGCTAAGATAGGGAACATCAAGATTTATTTTCAATACTTAAGAGTTTCAAAACATAATGAAAAAAGAGTGTCGAAGTATTTGTAAAGCAGAAGAAAAATTAGAACAATATACTAAGAGTAAAATTATGAGAAAATATGAGAGAATTGAGGATGGTTATTCAATCTAGGAATGGAATCCCCACTTGTAAGGGATCAAGGGTGTTGAAAGCCTATAAAACTGTATACTAAGAACACAAACATAGTCAGCGACAGTTGAAATTCACTACTGGTTAGGCCCAACTACATTTTTCCTTTTGTATTCCTTCATGTTTACTTGCTTCTTGTTCAACACTTTCATGCTAAAGATGAATCTCAGGATACCATGAATGCCCTGTGTTATATCACAGTGTCCCAACAGACAGTGTTTTACATGTGGTTTTGTATATGATCATGAAAATCTTATTTCAGAGATTCCTGGTGACATTGACAAACTTTGATTATTATTGCAATTCATGCTTGTAAAATTATAATTATGTTTTTACATCACATTGTGGTGGTTTTCGTTTTGATTATTTTTGTTATGTGCTACCTATTATATGTCAATTGAATTATAGCCATTTTCAACTTTTGAACTATTATAGATATTCAATCAATCAGCACCTGATAGTGGATAAACATGCAAGAGGGTTGCAATATTATTGCATTATGTCCTTTTCTCACTTACTATGCCCAGGTGGTTTAATTAAAAAAAAATAAGATCAATGTTTGTTCAAATTGTTTTTACTCACTAAAGAACACATTAAGAAAGACAAAGAGCTTTTTAATGATCATTTCTAAGTGCCTCTAAAGAGCTGTTAAATTGGATTATGAGGAGTGTTTTGGTAGTGACTGAAGTGTTATAAGAAGACAATACCTGCTTTGTGAAGTAAGGTAGATAAAAAATATTCAATGTTCCATGTTACTTTTCCTACACATGCTTTAATGAACCAGTGTGTATTTCTCTATTTCTTCATGAGATTGCCCACATAGTAGTGGGCTCTTTGTCTTTCTTAAGGTGAATAATCTTGGCTTGTCTTCAGTTTGTGGAATGTGTTCACCTTGGCAAAACTGATTTGAGAAGAAAGACAATTCATAAAAAGCTTTTCATACTAAGGTTTAAAAACATTGATATTTATAACTTTTCTCGTTTCATATTAAGTCATAAATACCAAGATTATTCACTGTTTCACTGTTGTGAAACTTGAAGCTTTCCATTGAATTGTGCTCTCTCTCTCTCTCTCCCCCCCCTTCTCTCTGCAGTTTCAAAGGGTTTCTTTTTTTCTATTAGTTACCTGATGCTGGTTTTGACAGAAGTGATGAGCAAGGGATAGCTATTCATGAAGCTACAGCCAGTATAGATTAGTAGTTGACTGTATGCTTTGAAGGTAAAAAGCCCTGAGTTCAATTTTCAGCACCCTAATTCCACCAAAGGCACTGCCATAAAGTAAAATAATGGGAATTAAAGATAAATATAAGTAAAACTAGAGAAGAGAAGCAAAGAAAGAACAAATACACAGGGATTTCAATTTGATGATTATGAAGCTAGAGATGTGGCTCTGTAAATATACTAGCTGCTTTTTCCTAGAATCCAGGTTTGGTTCACAGCATCCACATGGTGTCTCACAGCCATCTACAGCTCTAGTTTTAGGGGAGCTAACACCTTCTGGTCTCCACAGGTATCAGGCAGAAATGTGGCATACAAACATACATGCAGGTAAAACAGTCACACACATAAATGCTAAAATAATACAATTTAAAAGGAATATAGGTATCTTCAATTAAAACTTATGCTTATGTACAAGTAGAGAATTCATTCAAATATATTTCCTGTATTGACACTAGTTCAACAGAGAGATTAAGTTGCTTATTTTCATATAATTTTTCATTTACATTATTAGTTATAAAATCAGAATAAATCAATTATAAAATGAAGCAAAATTAATGGTTTTCATTTTTGTTTTTAAATCTCCATCTCTAATTCACAAACTCTAATAAAAGATTGCTAATATAGTTCAAGAAACATTGAATATAAGGGTAGAATTGAACATCATTTAGCAAGAAGAATGAGCAGCAACTTTAAAAATATTGCTATTTAATAGAATCTCTACCTTTCAACCAAGTTATCATTCATTCATTATTATAAGTGATCTACCATTGAACTATCTAACCAGACATTTTCCTTTTTAATTACTTTTGTTCATACAATACTTTGATCGTATTCTTTCTCCTGTCCCACTCCAATATTCTTCCCACTAACTTTAAGCTCTCCCTGTCTCTCCCTCTTCCGCCCCCCCTGGAAGAAACACCAATCCAAAGGAGGGGTGGGTAAACCCAAATAAAAACAAACAGGCAGACACAAACAAAAGAAGGAAGGAAACTAATAAGAGAAAAAGTCTTACCAAAACAGAACAAAACAAAACAAAGGTGCTTACAAAAAAACACCAACAACAAAAACACGGAACATTTTGTGTTGGTCCACTACCACTAGGCATGGGGCCAGCCGTTGACTGTGGTTGACAGACAGTGATATTCTATTGAAGGAAGTTGATTTTTCCTTTGCCAGCAGATATCGGATCATGATAGCTTCTTGGTTAGGAGCTGGACTATATGATTTTTCTATTTTTGAAATGAAAATTACCAATTACATTTTAATAATCAACTTGCAGAAAAGTTCATGTTATTCTCTTAGTATTATTATGCTTCCCTTAAACATGTTAGCTACAACCGAGCAGTGGTGGTGCACACCTTTAATCCCAGACCTTGAGAAGCAGAGGCAGGCAGATCTTCATGAGTTCAAGGCCAGCCTGGTTTACAAAGTGAATTCCAGGACAGAGAAGCCATATTTTGAGAAACAAACAAACAAACAAAAGTTAAATCCATCCTTTGGGGTGCCATTCAGAAAAGCATTTGTTTTTGTTTTGTTTTTAGAAAAACTAAGTGAAGGTGACAGTTTTAGCTCACTGAGAATTATTTTGACTCACTATTTTTAAATAACAAGCCACTGGAAGAATGAAGCATAGGAGATAAGCTAGATTTCAAGCTGACAATGCAATGAAACTTTACCACATAGGAACAAAATGAGAGAGGTCCATTGAATATTTTTATTTCCTCAACTGGACTTTCAATGAACATATTGGGTCAGAACTAAAACATTTGTGTTGCCATACGTATACAGCTACACATTAATGTATACATATAGTATATAATGACTACAGAAAGTTTAAAAGAACACATTTACTAAACATTTTTCTAGACTTTTTTTTTGAAAACTCAACACTGCTCAATTTATTTTTCTATGAAGCCAAAAACTAATAGTGAGTAATTAGGTTATCATCATAATCATTATTGAAGCAGGATGCTAGCTAGCTATAGGAGCTGTGTAAAATATATTGACTGCCTTCCTCCAGAGTAATTGCTGGACCAAGCCTCTTTGTGCCCATAATCAATTTTAGCAATAAATGTTCTCTAGCTTGAAGCACTTTGTCCCACAAAAACTCAAGAGCTCTTTGAAAAAAATGATATTTCATAAAGATTTTAATCATTGATGTCTTTGTCTTGTATATGGACAAGTATTGATTCATTGTCAGTTTTTAATCACCTCAAATCTCAGCTAACACAAACACTATTATTTCAAGTATACAGGTATGACACAGCAATTTTCTTTTCTTTGATAAAATTCCTCATGTGTTCCTAGGTTGCTCTGGGTCGACAAAGTAGATTTGCTGGTTGTAACTATGCTTTTTTTCTGGATGCCTAGTTGCCTCCTAGTGTGTAACACTCTCCTATGAGATAGCTAGGGCAACTTGTCTCTCTTTCACACCTCTCATCTTCTCCAAACCTGGCTCAGGTGTGTTTCGACAGAAAAAAAAATTCACACAGAGTACAGAAAAACTGGTCTAACCCTTTTGAGGCCAACATTTGGAAGTAGGATGCAAACCTCTCTGATGCATTTTACTTGTCAAAGCAAGTCAGGGGCTGACACAGATTCAAGAGGCAGGAAATGAGGAAGAGAAGAGCAGCGAGACCACATTGAAAAGGGCATGGGCTCATTAAAGGATGAAATATTTGGACCAATTTTGTTGTTAATAAACCATTTAGAGCAGATGTTCTTGCACAATGTAGTTCCCTTGCCAAGTAATATTTTCATATAAGAATAGCCTCTAAACAATGCCAATATCAGTCTTTCTGAAATAGTATAGTTAGTTAAAACATAATTAGTTAAAACATGTCTAATTTTATTAAAATTAAAATATGGCTTAAGTGTATCAAAATTAGAAGCCATCTTTAAAAGTCTAAAGACAATAGATGTGTGTCCATATTTCTTTGAGTGCCATAACAAATATTCTCTGATGTAGTCTCTTATACATCTGTAATGTGATCATTTTCTGCCCCTCAATAGAACCTATGCTTAAAGAACTGGCTTACTGCGATTAGGGTAATCATAAAATGAAATTTGATCCTAGCATCTGAAGGTCATTGTGCTTGTACTCTCTTCCACCTTCCACATTTTCCTGTTAATAATTTATTCAACTTTTAAGAATCAGTAGAGAAACTCCTACTTTCTGTTATTCTCCCAGAATGGAAAAAAAAATCTCTCTTATTTGTACCAGCAGCACATTTATGACACCAGTCTCAAGAGGATTATAATTATAATTGCTTTAAAGTACACCTCTTTCCGAGAGGGTGACAAAATCTGTGAAAACAATAGCAATAGGTAAAGGGGAAAAAACACCTTTCATCTCTCTATTCTTCCTGATGTGTGGGACAGAATGAAGCATGTGACTCATGCTGATTAAATGTTGTGTAACTTAAATACTTCTCTCCTTTGACATGTGATGAAAACAAGTGAAGTGTTATATAATTTAACAACATTTTCTGCACAATTGAGAAAAACCAGAAGAGCAGTTTAAATAAGTGCTATTTACTTTCAAGTACCATTTTCTTCAAAATAAATCCAATAAATGGAGGATTTTTAAAATGCAACTGGCATGTTTATATGTTTATGAAATGCCTAAAGTAAATGCACAAACCCAAAACTTATTATTTTATTTTCTGCTAATTTAATCCTCATCACCTTTTAGGACTTTAATTTTATTTTTCACTTTAGTTGATGATAACAAGAGAATAGTTCTCCAAACCTTTAGACAATATTGCCTTAGTTGAGTTACTGCTCAGGAGCAGTCTTCGCCATATTTGTTAAGAATGCCAGTCATATGGATATCCCAAGGAGTTAACAGAATCTCTGATGTTAATCAATATAACAATTTACAGGTTTCGTTCTTTTTTCAAATGTTTAGTCTTTGTGAGGATGTATTTATGGGTGTCTGCTTGGAAAGTGACTAGATGAGCACGTGTGGTCGTGTATATGTGGAGGTCAGAGAACAACTTTGGGTGCCAGTCTATATCATTACTTGACACAGGGTACTTACTGTGCTCAACACTGTGAATATCAGCCTAGGTTGAACCATCTTCACAGCCCTAAACCTGAGAAAAAGATCATAATGTATATGAAAGAAGTACCACTTTGCCCATTAGCTTGCCACAGATTCAGCCCAGCATAAAGAATAACTACTTTTGTCAAATAGCATGTGACATTAAGTAACTAAAGGGAAAGAACAGAAAGAACTGATTACATGAAAACGTTGCTATCTTGAGAGAGTGGGGAGATGACTATGTGGTTAAGAGCACCTCTTGCTCTTGCGGAGGACCTGGTCTAGGTTTGGTTCTCAGGGTCTCTTCGCACTGCTCCGGCTTCTGCAGGCATGTGACATATGCATAGAAGAAGAAGAACACTCATACCCTATGAACAAAATAGCAAAGTGAACAACAAAAACAAGTTTTAAAACTCGCATTTTGGAGATTATGTAGGTGCGCAAATTATAATTACCTATCAGTAATTCTGAATGATATTATAAACAAATCACCATAACTTAAAGAACATTTAGATAGCAAGAATGGTTAAGAGATTGGTAGGTAAAGTGTCTACATTTAGAGTTTATGTAATGCTTAATTGTGGTGACTTTAGAAAAATTATTTGTATTCTCTATGCCACAAATTTATTATGTGTAAATTATAGGTGGGTTTCCTTGGTTATTGTAGAACTTAATTAAAGCAAAATATGTAAGGTACACTGATGTTTGGCTCAAAAATTAATGAATAAATCTATGTGAAAATGATTCATATGGAAAAAGCCAGTCTTCAACCATGTACTACTACTACAATATTGGAAACATCTTCTGGTTCAACTTGTTAGAAGGAAATAGAAATACAAGAGGCATAGAAGCGTTTACTTACATATTCTATACTTTGTAACCTTATGAATCATTTCCTTGATTTAGTGTCTACAAAGTGGCCTTCAGTATAGTCTAATAAAATATTATGAATTGACCAAGGTTCACTTCCTCAGTTAGCAGCAGAATAGCATGATTAGGGGAAAAACAATGTTTTGTCACACACGTTGAACACATACAATTGCCCAGGACTGTAACTAGGAAAATATATATAAATTAAAGATTAAATATAAATTTATTATTTATTGAATACATGAATGTTAAGTCATTGCTTTTACATGTGTGAATAAAATTATACCACCGTAGATTTTATTTCATTCTAAGTACTGATAGATAATATTTCCTCAGTAATCTTATTTATTATGTCATATTTGTATATGACATGTATATATGTATATGTGTTTACATACTTCAAAACAAAATGCTTCATTTTGACAACTTCATGCTATATTTTTATGTAAAACGCTTGTTGGAATAGATCATAACTCATTTATTTGCCTATCACTATGTGTCCAAATATAAATAATTTACTATGTGATTTAGTATAAAAATTAAAGGTATCTTTCAGTATTTCAATGTATATGGAACATATAATTCTTATAAAAAAGAGTTATTAAATTCAAATATTGTAAGTCTTCTATGTTACATTTTTTAATTTCATTATGGCTATATAAAATAATATATAATACAAAATTACCAAAGTTTTGCAAATTTTAGTTTTTGAAAACATGGAGAAATGAACTAGGATTATCCATGGTAATTTACAAATGGTAAATCAGAAGTCTAAGTAAAAAATTCATTTTTTTAAACAAAGTTTGTAAGACATAGACTTTATCAGACAATGAAATATGCTGACTTTGTTAATCATGTTTTTCCTTTATTGTTTGAAACAAACCATTTATAGACAATGACTGGATTGCCTTTGATTGTTGTGTTGCTACTGCTCAAGGTTGTAATGTGAAATCTGCCTGAGTCATTTTTTATGAACTTAATACTATAGCATACACATTGGTTGCTAGTGATTATGTTTTATAAAGATACACTGCTGAATAGAATGACATTTTGCAACTGGGGTGAATGTGAAAGTATTATATTATATAACTTAGCTGTTGAGTACTTCTTAGCTCCAAGGAATAACTTGGCTTTTTCTTCATTATCTTTGCAGCCAGATTTCAGTGCTATTTCTGGTACATAAGAGTCTCTAAAAGTATTTGATGCTAAGTGATAATGAATAAATACATGTTAATTTTCATCTGTTAAATCCTAAGAACATTCCAGAACTTCGATACTCCTGTTAAAGAAGAAAATGTATTCCAGTGATACATTTTGGTTTTTGCGATGACATTCCTAGAGATATAATTGGTAAATTAAGCCTAAATAAGAACATTTGGGCTTTCAATTCCTGCCTGACATGGATGTCTGCGACAATTTTTTTGCAATGTGTGAAGTGTCAAAATAGTGATGGTTCATCCACTTTCTCATTTTTCTCTCCCGAGTAACTAGCTTGACTATACAGGCAGATTCCCTAGCCCAAGAATTTCCAGGTGCATTTATTTGGCTAATGGCAGCTCTTAAAAGAAACATGAAAGAAAGCATCTAGAATGATAAGGACACTTGAGTGATGGGAGATCCTCTCAGGCAGCCTTCTTACTTGTTTAATTGTCTACAGGCCAAAAATTGCTCTCTTCTCTGAGTCTAGGAGTAAACATAGTTCTCTATTCTAGTGGTTTCATAAGACTCTATCTTCATCTTTGCAAACATTCTTTTGATAAGCTTTTACAATATTACTCATTCTTGCAATGGCTGATTGATCCTCAAAACAAAGTTGGAACCTTACTGCCTGGTAAGAACATTTAACATGAAGGATGACACAAGAAATATAATTTGAGTTTATCAAACACTTTCTCAATCTGGGACTATATTAAACACATTACATTTATTAGTTATTTAATCTTTATGATATCAAGCTAGATAGTGCTATTGATCACTCTGAATCTAAGCTCACAAGAGGGAATTGTCAAGAAGTATGAGCATTATCATTCAAAATACAGAATAAATTCATGATAGTTAGCATCTTTTAAGCATATCTTATTTTTTTAAAATTCCATTCTACATAAAATTTTCACATCATTACCACACAATCTGGGTAATACAATATTTTGTTTTTAAAAACTGAAATAATTAGGCATGGATTAGAAGGGACACTTGCCCACATTTCATAAGAATATAGAAGATTTGGATTTCAATAAAAGCATTGTGAATGTAGAGTAAATTTTATTCATAAAATTACAACTTTTGTGCTTTGTAAAACACATTTTATCAGAGTGAAATTTTCTTTCCAAATACTCTCTCTATAACACATAACCCTTTCAATCATTACATTCCTAAAATTAAAGCTGAAGCATGTTTTATTTGTCTTTATTGAGAGGCTTGTAAAGCATTATTAACATGTATTGTTCACAATTTGTACAGTGCTCATTCTTAAACACGCTAGTCCACAGAAGTATCATGAGGTTGTTACTGTTTCCAAGTATGATTGCTGTTCATTGAGCTATATAGCTTAAGATATATATATATATATATATATATATATATATATATATATATATTCCTGTATGTATATTATGCTGCAATACAATTGTTGTTAAATTTTTTAAAACCATACTTAAGGAATTATATCACCTATGAAGAGTTCCTCTTTAAACTATAGTGGGCTGTTTCATTTTGTGCTGAGCAGTCAGTCCAGCAGCATTGCCTCCCCGGAGATCTTGAATCCTCACTTTTGCAGTCCTTTTGCTGTTTCCAGTGTCCAGACATTTGTAATCACTGAGCAGTCTCTTGACTTTTTGAGCAACAGATATATCCAAGGCTTGACCTTTTTGTAACCAGAAGGTCATGCTAAATTATCCGTGTGCTCTTTACCTCTTACTGGAACACTATATTGATCCTTCTGTATTTTCAGGTTAAAAGACTAATGTAACTCCGAATAGTTAGAGGCCCCTTAAACAGCTTCACAAATGCATTTCTGAGCTTTTCACAGTTGGGTTTTTTTTTTATTTTAATTGTTCTCCTCTTTGTTTATACCACCTATTAATATTTTTAACATTGTAGGGGCTCCCATGTTTCTTAGTTCTTTACTTACAGTACTATAGAAGGGTTGCTATTTTATGATCACTTCATCTTGCTACTTGGGTTAGCAAAGAAGTCAATAACCTCATGGGTGAATCTGCTGAGTAATGTCAAAAGTTCACTGAGTTCATTTAATAAAGGAAGCATTAGTCATGAAAGGAACTGAAGACAGAGAGCCACAGAGTCATGTGGAACAAAAAGGATGTGATACTTTCTTTTACAAAATCATTTTCTGCACTTGAAAGGAAAGCCATTAACGATGGGATTTTAGGAAAATAGGATGCTTTTCATTACCCTAAATGTCACCTGTGAACAAAAAAAAAGATGTTACAGATATCAAAGAAGAAATGGGATAGAAACAAACTGAGATTTAATTAAAATAGCCAAAGAAGCAACAGAGTAAGGGCGTGAATCTTCTATGAGCTTTCCAATCCACCATTTATTTCCTCATTCTCAGTGATTTATGTGCACAATTACAGTTCTCCTTCCTTACTATTCTTCTAGGGGCTACACTTATACTCTTATACTATTAACCTACTATTATAGGGGTTGTACTCATATACACTGCAAATGAGCTCAACATTTTCTATGTGATTCAATAGCATGCTAAAATTTCACATGTACCTAGTACTTAGCGCTAGATAAATACAGAAGCGCTAATAAAATAAAGGTTAAAATCAACCCATATTTATTAAATAAGAATGAGTTGCCCATCAAAATGCAATACCTACAGAATACAACATTTTTTCATTTAAACTTCACAAGTGTGCTCTGAGCTGTTATTATATCAATTTCCATTTTACAAATAAGTTCAAAGGTTTACTTGCTTTACTAGGATACCATAGCTAGTGAACAGGGCACCTGAGTACCAAAGTTAGCTTCTGCTGCCTTTGTAACCTGTGATCCTTTGCAGTATATTATCTATAATTCTGTCTAACAAGAAGTTGAGAGTAGTTAAAACCAAGTGCAGGATGCAGGAGTAATGAGATTTTTTTTTCTCTCTGTGGGGTAGTCATATTACATGTAGACTAAGCATCTGAAGCTCCGTGACATTTCGTTGAGAACTGCTTTCGTAGATGGGAATTTTACTCAAAAGTGCTTTGATATTTGCTTTTACATTAAAGCAAACATACATTAAAGGAAGCAGGGCAAACCCTGCTTCAGCATGTGCTCTTAAAGAACTGTTAAACCTTAAGATATTGAATTGATACTGCCATATCCAGGATGAATTCATTCAATCTCATTTGCTGGAATCATGTTTCTTCTGGATGAAAATATGGCCAGTGGAACAAATAAGACTTGGATTTCTGTTATGAGACTTCAGTGAATCATTGGTTATATATGTGCTTTGAAAACTGATAAAATAATAGTATCAGTCTCTTTTCTACTAACATGCTGATTCCTTGCACTAAGATCATCAACTAGTTATACTTGGGAACCTTTGAAGAGAGTAGTATCATCATTACTCCTCTTCCATTTTGGTCAAATTTGCCATTAAAGGGAAAATTACCGAGTCTGCGTCACATTTAGACTGTAGGTAAGATTCTCTAAGCTTGTTGGTCTTTACTTCTTTTCCCTAATCAAAGCATATGTTTGGTGCTATATGATATTTATATTAGGTGCTCTGAGACACATTTCATATTTCCCACCTTCTATTCTTTATGAATAAATGTCAGTTTCTCATCATTGTTCTTCTTGGTTTGTCAGAGTTTGTCTGGCAACCAATATAGACGCCTGGTATGGCCTAAGAACAACAATCTTTGCCAGAAAAAAAATACATGTGCTTATATTAAAAACTGCTATATCCGGAAGATGCTTCTTTTCACAATTTTAGAAGACACTCTTTTCTCAGTTGCTTTGATAAAACTTGCTGCTGAAATAAACAGCATTTCAAGTTGTACTTTAATTTACTTGGAAAACAAAATCTCAGTATTATGTTTACATTCTTGATATTTATGGTATTATTAGGAAATATACAGTCATCTGCTTAAAGAGTCATAAAATATCACAGTTTTAAGATTTGCTTATACATAATAGTATACATAATAATCATTTTAAAAATCTTTCAGCATGTTAATGTTTTGTACTCTTTTCATTCTTACACTGTAGTTTCAAAAAGAACTACTGGGGCATAATTTCAAAAAAATAGTTTGTAAAAAATTGTCCTTAGTTGATATGATATCACAAAACCTGAGCATACAAGAATGAGTAACTTGCCTGCAGAAGCCAGGATTTTCTTCATAGAACGCACCTATCTAGGCAGCTACAGGGCCAATCATTGACATTGCTATCTGATTGTGGGACAATCCAACTTTTATGTCTTTAATCATAGATAAATCAATATTTTTTCTTGAATACAGGGATTTTCTTGATAAGTAAGTTACAAAGTTTATTTGCAATCTAAGTGGCTTGTGAGTAGTGGCAAATCACTAATGTTAGGCCTGTTATTTGACACGCAGGAGAAAACAATTCATGATTCGAGTCCACAGACTGGTATTTCCACAGTTATGTTTTCCTGGATCCACTTATTTAATATTTGTGGTATTATCATTCTTGAATATGTTTTCCCAGTTGGAAGGAACTACTGTCATCTGAGCATTATGTGTCTGATTTACCAATATAAGCTCCATGCAGCATCTTGCATAGGTTTGTTGATGTTCCATTAATTTCAGTGCTAGATAAGCTAAGTCTTTGTTGATAATCTGGGTGATAAGAGAGCTGGAAATAATCTCACCAAGAGGAATTGTGGATATTTTTAAATGAAAACTAGAAAATATTTGGAGTGTCTGTCAGAAGAAACAGTATCTGTACAATATAACAGAGTAGAAAGATGAGGTTGAAAGAATAGCATGGTAAGATGGAAGGAGCAGAGAGAGGCTTCAAAAGTTACCTAGAACCAATGCAAAACATTGGATTTATGATTTCTAGTTTTGTAACAAAGGGCTGCACAGCCAAGTTCTTTGTCTCAACTGCTCCCATAAGATGAGTGCATTACTGTTAAGATGACGGAAACGATGCAACAGTGATAAGATCCATTTGCACAATTCAGTGTCTCCCATCCCTAGTTTCTCTAAGAATTTTAGGACTTCTTAGTGATTATAGTAATTTTTATGTTCTTTAATGGAATTTCTAAGTAGATATCCTAGAAAAATAAGTGGAAAACCTTATTAGAGTTATTTTCACCCTGTTTAATTCAATTTTTCTACCTACAGCCTCACCACACTGAACACCATGGATCTTATCTGATCCCAGAAGTTAAGCATGGTTAGGCCTGGATAGTACATGGATGGGAGACCAACTAGGATTACTAGGTATTTGGGTGTAAGACCACCTAAAATTACCAGGTCTGATAGGCTTCAAACTAACTACTGGCTAACTAACTAAAATAAATCAGATATTCTCAAAACTTGATTTGTTTTAAGATGAGAACAAGACTTTCTGAATTATTGTATGTAAGGTGTGACAAAAGGATGTTGAATAATATGACACGATAATTAAATTAATTACGCTCTAAATTTCAACTTGCTGTCATTAAGAGTTTACGTACATTTGTCCTAATGTTATAATTTCTTTGATCCTCATGATCAGCTTGAACTTTCTTTTTCATCCATTACTCCTGGCCACTTATTAATTTGATACATCAAATGCCCTTAAATATAGTTTTAAATTTCCAAAGCCTTTGTCATAGATATGAATCATAAAAAAATTGTAATTTCTTCAAGTGGGTGTGTTTTTTTTTTTTATTTCAGTTTGGAAAGCAGCGCATAGACAACCTCTTCAGTGACCTGCAGGATGGGAAATGCCTCCTAGAACTCCTGGAAGGCCTGACAGGACAAAAACTGGTAGGAACCTTCTTTCCTTCTTTCTTTCTTTCCTTCTTTCCTTCTTTCTTTCCTTCCTTCCTTCCTTCCTTCCTCCCTCCCTCCCTCTCTCCCTTCATTCTCTTTCTCCCTCACTCTCTTCCCTCGCTCCTTCTTGCTCTCTCTTTTCTTTCTCATGTGTATGTATGTGGGAGTGGATGCATGTTTTCATGTGGACATACAGACATGTGTGTGCATGTGTGTGTGTGAAGGCGAAAGGTTGACTTAAAATATCTGGCTCAGTCTCTCTCTGAGGCAAAGTCTCTCCCTTGAACCTAGACTTCATCAGTTCAGCTGGTCTATTTAGTCAGCTTTCTTCTGTGGTCCCTGTCTCTGTCTCCTGAGCCCTCGGATCACAGACAGGTTACCATACCTATTTGGCAACTATGTGTGTGCTAAGGATCCATACTCTGGCCCTCAAACTTGTACATTGAAAAATTTCCCCAGTCCAGGAAATTTATTGTGAAATTTACAGTAACCTCAATGAAGTGTCAGACCTCAAAGAATTAGTTTTATTTCAGTTATCTAATAAAATTCACCAATGTATTAGATAAACAAGACAGTCTTATTACTGAACTAAATCATATTATAAATTTCTTTTTTGGCATTGTCTATCTTATACAGAATAATATAGTAAAAAATTCAGCAATACATTCTGTTAATAAGCAATATTTGCCTTTACTTTTTAAAAATGCTTCTTAAGGACTAATTGTATAAAATTTTATGCATAATGACTTTAAACTTATCTTTGTGCTGTTTTATATTTTGCACATATTTTAAATGTACCTGTATTTATAAATAAAATTATTTTTAGTACAGCATAATAAAATGTTAGTATTTAGTCTGATATCCAAAAGCAAATGAGATGAAAATGTAATTTCCTTTTGAGAAATTTAACTTGTATAACTTTAGAACATCCCTATGAAGGACATAACATGGTAATACAATGTTATAGGTCACTAAAGTCATGGAAGAGTCTGAGTTCAGTTGATGAAAGTCTCATAATGGAGAAAATCTCTTAAATCATAATCTCTTGACTTAGAAATCTTTTTAGATGTCTATTATTCTTGTAAGCAGGGCTTAGGACGCCATTCTACCTACAGTCATCCACTCTGCGTGTCTAATGAGCCCTATTCAGTTACTGCTTTAATCTTATCTCTTTTCCCTTTACTATAGCTCTCCAGCATGCGCATTTAAGCATGTGCCTGCACATGAGCACGACCCCACACACAAGCCAAGGCTTTGTATGTACTATAGAAACTCTAGCTGTCTATCAAAGTTAGATCTGGCCAAAATCCTATCTCTGAGTTGCCTCCTGCAATTTTCCCACACCAAGCCAAGTTGGTCCCTGTTCGCTCAGTCATTGCCCAGAATTTTGCTTTGTTGTCTTGTTTACCTATTTTGCTTTGTGTGCGTCTTTGTGTTCTGACAGTCCTTGAAAAACATTGGCTTCTGCTTGCTATTGAAGGCTTTTTAGAACAAACTTCTAAAATTAATTTCTCCCTCTTAAATTCCATAGAATTCATTTTTTTTCTTTTAATTACTTAAAATAATATTTTGGTACGTATATGGAAGCATGGCTATGAAAATGATTTTCAAATATTGTAGCTATGCTGAAAAGCCATACTTTGTGCATTCATTTTTAATTAACTTCAATAATTATATAGGATTATAATGTTACTCTATTAACTCAAAGTGATACATTTTTCTGGTTTACTAACCCATTTGTCTTATTTTTGAGATTATAGTATAATTACATTTCACCCTTTTCTCCTTCTGATTCACTCATATACTCCTCTCTACTCTCTTTCAAGTGAATCACCTCCTATTTTCATTAGTTGTTTTTGCATGTATATACATAAATACATGTATGTTCCTTAAAATAATCTGGTCTGTATAATATTATTTATATGCATGTTATTTATATGCATATTTGATATATTTTTATGAAATTTAACTTGGGTTGATGACTTCCTAAAATAAAATATTCAAATTCTTTACATTTAAACTTTTGTCAAATAGCCAGTTGGAAGGGGCAGTGTAGGCTTAGTCTTAATTTCACTTTATGCATATATGATGTTTAAGTGTATATGCAGAACATGTGCATTTTTATAATGGTGATAAAGAAATTAGTGCCTGTGAGCATCCAGCTACTCTTGGTAATTATGTGTCAGTTCTGTTCATAAATAAAAAAAATAAATAAATCTCACTGTCTTTCATAAACTGTTCTCATTCTCTGCACACTAATGATGACATTTTGCTGCTTTTCTGTAGAAAACATGTTTCTGTACCTTTGTTTTCTTGATGTTTGTGGTGGTAAATAGAAAAATACTAAAATGTAGGCTGTTATCACTTGGACATTCATGGGGTAAAATTTTCTAAGATATGAAAAGTGGAGATTTCTGTTAATGAGGCTATGCTTGGAGATGGAGGAAGTGAGGGAACAAGACATTTATGTCTTTTACAAAGGATACTAGTCAAGTCATCTTGACGAATAGAAGACTTAGGATAAATGTTGGAAGCTTATCCAGCCAGTTTAAAGAATAAGGTTCTCTAGGGTATGGAAGTCTTAAGAAGGTTGGGAAGACTCTTGGAAAGTACACGGTAAAATTAAAAGTACAAAAGTACATTATTTATTCTATACATACACAAAGTAAAGAAAAGGTAAGAAAAGAAATAAGAAAATTCTGACTGCATAGGCCCAGCCCAAATGTTAAAGCCTTGCTCCACTGATAATTTCTGTAAATACATATTAATTCTTTTAAGATTAGAATAATTACATATACAAGTTGTATGGAACCATTGGCATTGCAAGTTGCTTAATAATAATGTGAAGTACCTTGCATGTACTACCAACTCCATACAGCAAAAATCTGAAAATACTATATCAAAACTCCCCATCTAACGTCTTTACACACATTCCTATTTAAAGTTGTAGAACAGCTATTTTTATTAGCTCTGTTTTAACAGGTGAGACAACCGGAGAATGGGAAGAAGTTTCTCATGCTCACATAGTCCAAAAGTGCAAGAGCAAAACGTTGAAACCAGGTTTTGGAGGTCATGACTTTTACTAAACAATAGCCTCCCTAAACTTAAAATGAGAGCTATATAAATCACTGGTTTCAGCAGCTGATTTGTTCTGACATTGTTTTTGAAGATATCAAGGAAAAGTTGTTAGTAGGAAATGACTTTCTGATATATTCCTGGAGATAGCTAATGAAAACTTGCTTTAAGGGAAATCCATCAAAAATAATAATTGTTATTAAATACAAGTATCATAACAATCGAATTTCTAAAACTTATCAGTTAGAAAAAATAAGGTGTTGTGTATTTTCATTAATTATGCAGATGCTATTATAAAATTAACAGATGGGATATAACTTTTGGGATAAACTAATTATAAACTAAGAAGCCTGGTTATTGAAATTTTGAATTCTAGTGACTAGGACAACTAGGTAGTAGTCAAAGAAATACTGTTCTTATTTAACATTACATATTTTGGTGATAATTTATTATTTGTGAATTTTATGCATTGTATTTTGAAAATATGCACCCTCTCCTTCCAACTCTGGCCATTAGCACCCTATCCATCCTCCTACACATTCCCAACTGACATTGAAAATCATTCTTTTTTTACATTTTTTTGGAGGGATGGGGTTTGAGACAGGATTTCTCTGTAGTCTTGAAGCCTGTCCTGGAACTAGCCCTTGTAGACTAGGCTGGCCTCGAACTCACAGGAATCCACCTGTCTCTGTCTCCCAAGTGCTGGGATTAAAGGCGTGCCCCACCTCTTCCTGTTTTGTTTTTGTTTCTTTTAAAACATTTCTTATTTTGCCATTGAGCCCAATTTCTGTTGCCAAGCTCGTATTGGTAGTGGGATCTGCCCTAGTGTGCAGCTAGTCTAACAAGAATCACATCATTAATGGAAACTGACTTTTCTTCTCCCTGTTTTTATCAGATAGCAATAACTCTGCAGATGGTTTTGGGATTTTATACCCACCACCTTCCTACTCTATATTGAGATCTTGTCTTGAACAGATCTTCTTGTCCCAATCACACATGTTTGTTTCAATGTGCATCCAACATGCTATGTAGGGAAAACATTTTTTTTTGTCATCAAAAACCTCTGGCTCTTATGACTAAGAATATCCCTAGGACTTGGAGTAAGGGATATAATAAGTATGTCCCATTCAGTGCTAAACATTTCAGAGACTCTCGTTTTCTGAATGCTCACTGAACATTTTGTGTGGAATAATTTGTATTTGACAATTCTGTACCTTATTATGATTTATCTGACAATGTATTTTTGATCAGACTCACCTCCATTTTCATCTCCTATGTCCCTCCCTCTATTATTCAACCTGTTATTCTTTTCTATTACCCCCCTTTCTTTTATGACTGAGTTAAATAAGGTTCGCTTGTTTGAGCTTGTATAAGTGGGCTAGTTAGTGAGTAGAGTGTGGGCAGTCCAAGAAACTCACATCTCCTTCAAACTTTTCTAAAACTTACTTTTCTATCTCACTGCTTACTTTCCTTATAGATTTTGTTAATGTTTTCCATCCTTGATGCTATTATAACAATATACACTGAGCTAAAAAAAAGTGAAGGCACAATCATTCCAAATTGTACTGTGTAAAGGGAAAATATGTGCTTTCTTTCCCAGGAGGTGGATTCTTTATGCTAAAGATGTGCTATGCCAAGGACAAATCCCAAAGCCTGAAGACTATATATATATATATATATATATATATATATATATATATATATATATATATTTCACAGTATGTGTTCATTTAAATGTAAAATATTCAAGCTTAAAAGTGAAATTTATATTGGTCTTTTCAGGTAGATTTTTTTTTCTCTCTTTGTTCTCTAGTAAACACCATTTCTCTCTCTCTCTTTTTTTTTTAGCCAAAAGAAAAAGGATCTACAAGAGTTCATGCTCTGAACAATGTCAACAAGGCACTGCAGGTCTTACAGAAAAATAATGTAAGTGGTGACCTGAACAGGGTCTGAACACCAGGAAACAGCATGTTTAATGTTTGAGAAAGGGCTTTGGCCCAAATGTAGATAAGGCTTCTTAAGCTCTCTTGTAAATCGCAGAGGCTCTTATTCAGAGCCCCTGTGCTAGTTCCTTTGTATGTGCTTGCAGCTAATGTAATTCTGGAAGCCAATGAACACAATCATAGAGGACAGAGAAAGGTGAAACCTGTGCCTGCTATGACTTTCATGTTGTTTCTATATGTTACTTGATGTAGCTGTTTTAATAGACTGACTGAATCCTTCATGTAGCAGTATTCTGTAAAACAAAGAGACATGGATTCCTGAATGGTATGCCATGTTTTCAGTTCTACTGCTAACATACTTAGTGCGATTCAAGCTAATATTTGTGACACTAAACACACATTGAAAATAAAAGTTTAACAAAGAAACAACTACTATGAAGGGGAAGAATTGTTTGGTTTAGTATACTTGGATGAAAATATATATGATGTACTAGAAAAAAATAAACAATCATAACTAAATGAGTGATCAGGAGAGAGGAGATCTAGTCTCCTCTGAGAAAGACTGAACTAAAGTTTACATCATGACCTTGCAGGGAGATAGTTTTCCTTTCATATTAACTTCTACAAACTTTCTTATAGACCAATAGGTCTATAAGGCACTTTTGGTATATTTCTGACTATATCCAACACTCTTTAAAGTGTAATTTCAAAAATATTTACCATATATTCTTAAAATAACTGCAATACATAATAGATTTTTAATATTGTACATTCTTGCATGTATTTCTCAACTCGTCTAGTCATAGTAGGCTAACATAAAGGATATAAAATTGGAAACTGTAAAGTAACAGGTTGAATTTATGAATGTACGGTCATTGTCACGTTTAACATATGAAAGTTATCTTATTGAAACTTTACAAACATGATTGCTTTCCAGCTTCAAATTTTCGGTTTTTCTGATATTAGACTAAAATGACCTAATGGAAATAACAATTTTTCTAGCATATTAGGTAAAAAGAGAAGTTCTTTCAAAAGTAAATACTGGAATGAATATAGATAAAATCTATTGAAAGAGTATCTAAAAAAACTGCTGTTTTGCTGAAGAGAATTCAAACAAATAACAAAAACACAGTATTATAGAAATCTTCTAAGTCTATAAATAAATCTTAATCATAATAGATTTTATTTAAAGTAATAGAATAATCATTTTAATAGTAACATATTTAATGTTAAACGAAGTATAAGAATAATATAAATACTTTGAATATTTAGAATAGTTATTTCATTTCTCCTCATGCTCCAAAGCATAGTAGACAGATATACAAAATAGCATTCACTTTCTATAAATTCTCCTTATAAAGTTGAGTATAAAAACACAACAGTTTAATAATTTTGTTTAATTATTCCGAGCTCAAATCTGTGCTGTCCTCCAGGCATTAAGAAAGTTCTATCTTTGCCATTATCAGTAATGTTATTCTTTAATGCTCTAGAATGTCCAGAGACCAATAGATATATCTGGTGCTATTTATAGTTAGAAAAACAATTAAGAAAACCTTTAATCTATAGTCTGTTGTGAGAACCACTAGCATAATGATCATAAAAGTCTAAGTTATCTTGTGAAGCCAAATGCAGTAATTACTGTCCTGAAACAGAAGACACATTCTGTACTGACTGGATATTTTTGTGTGTGTCAACTTGAAACAAGCTAGAATCACAGAGAGGAAGGAGTCTCAGCTGAGGAAATGCCTCCTTCTGTAAAATCCAGCTGTAAGGCATTTTCTCATTTAATGATCAATGAATGGGGGAGCACCCAGCATACTGTGGGTGGGGCTATTTCTGAGCTGGTGATTCTGGGTCATATAAGAAGGCAGGCTGAACAAGCCATGGGAAGCAAGCCAGTAAGCAGCTTCCCATGATGTCCTCTGCATTAGCTCATGCCTACCAGGATCCTGCTCTGTTTGAGTTCCTGTCCTGACTTCTTTCATTGATGAACAGCAATGCTGAAGTGTAAGCCTAGTAAACTCTTTCCTCCCCAACTTGTTTTTGGTTATGGTGTTTCATTACAGCAATAGAAACTCAAAGTAGAACACATCCAAACCCAAAGTTCAAAAGACTATAACTGAGGATTAGTTCCATAAACGGGCACCATTGAAGGACTTAACCATGGATAGTGATGCATTAAGTGGCTAGTTGAATAAAAACACTTACTTTCTCTGAACTATAAAAGAAAATTGCTAACTTGATGAAAGGTGTAGCTTTAGTAGAGTACCATGAGATAGATGTGCAACACAATATGAATATATATATATATATATATATATATATATATATATATATATATATCTCAAACAATGACCTGGTGACTTGAATCTTCTCTAACCACCTCATTAATATCCTTCCAGTGTTGTTGATTGGATAATTGCCAACATGAATATGTGTTGTGTTTGTGGGGAGGAGGCTATATAAAATCACAGGCAGTGGACTTATCTCATAGAAAGAAAATAACAGGTTAGGTGGGTTTGGGTGTAAACAGGGCAGCATACAGTGTATGAAACATCCTAGTTGTTCTTACTCTGTTGTTCTGGGTGAGTCTTGAAACCGATACTAAAAATCCTTATGTTGTCCATTGTCTCGCATTGCTGAGCAAATAAGGAAGTCATTCTCTTTTGAGACCATGCTACTTCCATGTGCTGACAGGAAGCAGAGATGGTTTATCTTTACAATATCAACCAGGTAACAACATACACATCCCCCTGGGGCAGAAAAAGGTTAGAGAGTCATGGTCATTTCTAATGCTTCAAGCTAAACCAGTTCTTGTTTCCTCTTTTTCTATAACTTCGTTTAAAAAAAATTATTTACTGACCATTTCATAGGTGAATAATATATTTACATCATTCCTCCCTTTTTTTCCATCCTTCAATTCCTTCTGCGTCCCCCACTTCCTCTCAAATCCACGTCCTTCTATTTTTTTAAAATATTATTATTACAAATGCACAGATACACACACAAATACACACACACACACACACACACACACAGAGAGAGAGAGAGAGAGAGAGAGAGAGAGAGAGAGAGAGAGAGAGGATGTGGGGGGATTGGATAACTTACCAGGTAGTTTGTCCCCGAAGAAGACTAATTTTTCCTCTCTCAGTAGCTGTATTAGTTAAAGTTTCTATTGTTGTGAAGAGACATCATGACCATGACAACTCTTATAAAGGAAAACATTTATTTGAGATGCACGTTACAGTTTCAGAGGTTTAGTCCATTACCATCATAGAAGGGAGCATCATGTCTGGGAGTATGGTGGAATGCAGGCAGACCAGATGTGGTGCTGGGGATTTCTACATCATGATCTAAAAGGCAACAGGATGTGAACTGTCTCCTTGGGTGTGGCTTGACCATGTATGAGACCCCAAAGCCTGCGTTCTGAATGACACACTTCCCCCACCAAGGCTACATCCTCTCTACAAAAGCACACCTTTTAATAGTGCCCCTCTCTATGGGAGACATTTTCTTTCAAAACAACACTGCAGCCAGTATATTGCCTGTAGCTTTTGATCCTGCATTGACATTGGCATGTCAACTGATGGCGTCATTTTCAGGTCTTATTTACAAAGCATAACCTGGCCTTACCACAGATACTAGTACTGAAGGAGGTGTGGCCAGAGTGAAAGAGATCTGAAGATGAGAATAGAGACACAGGTGTTCTGAAGGAAGAAACGGGAAGAAAGGGAAAACTTTAAGTGGTATTGAGGAGGGGCAGCAGCTCATTCCTGTTCTTTTATCCCCACTTGAATTCTGCTCATATCTTGTCTTCATAGAACATGCACACCACTTTATGGTCTGATTTTATTTTTATGTGGCAGTGGTTTTATCATGACATTATCTCTGCTATCACTGGTTTAGTTTAGAAAAACCATGTATTGGGAAGAAATCACTTCTAAGTCCAGTGATACCATCATTACAATATTTGCTGAGAGCAAAGCTAATTTGTTTTTCTTTCTTTCTTTTTTTATTGATTTTTATTGAGCTTTACATTTTTCTCTGCTCCCATGCCTGCCTATTTTTTTGTAATAAAGTTGGGCTGGCTATGGTACTGAGAAACAAAGAAAGGATAGTACAAATTCCAAATTCCCGCGGAATAGGGTGACACTATGAAATCACTTTGTTATCTCACCAGGTCTAGATTTTACAAAATTATCTAGAGCCTCTATTTGTTTGTGGCTTTTTTAAGGGGTAGAGAACAAATTTCCAATGAGAGGGAACATTTTTCTCGTATCAATTCTATCACTTCAAAACTATTTTTTTTGTGTGTGAGCACTGTTTTAGGAGAACTTAGAAGGCAGTTCTATGGTATTTTCGGCCTTTTTTCTCTCAGATAAGATTATTTAATGTGTAGTTTAAATTTTCTGTGGTTGGAAGACTCCTAAATGTGTAAAAGGCTTGTGGCACATAAATGAGCACCTGAGTTTGGATTGCCAATGTGCACATAAACGCCAGCCATGTAGGTAGAAGCCTCTAATGCTGGCACTGTGAAGAAAACCACAACTGTTGTGCTATAGCTATGCCATGTCCTGAAGACTGTGCTCCTCCCTAACATTTAAATCTTACACTCCTTCAATATCTTGTTCAATATATTCCATGATGCTTGGACAGGTTGATATTTAGGGCTAAAATCAAAATCAATTATTCTTAGCACTTTGTCAGTTGTGAATCTCTTGCATTAACTGCTACAAACTGCAAACAAGACAAGCTTCTCTGAGAAATGCTGAGAGGAGAACCGGTCTTTCAGCACAAACTTAAATATTTACAAGGCAGTTTGATAACATGACCATTTGGCAAAACAAAGTTGGTTATATGGCCTTGCTGGCCAGGGCATGTGACCAGGTCCAATAATACCAAGGGTGACTTCCCTTCTTCAAAGTGGGTGTCTGATAAATAACACTCCTGCCACCTTTCAACAAGTGGCTACAGCTAGTCTGGGAACTGGATTTATAGCATGGAGAGAACACAGCTGCAAGGATCATTGGTCGCTTTTCTCCCGCAGCTGCCTGCATAGCATCTTTGGGCACTGTGGAAATGAGCCAGCAGGGAGGAAGTTTCCATCTCAGCTCCAGCATGATATCTGTATGTTCAACGATAAAAGTGTGTTGTGTCTTTAGAAACAGGCTCTTACCATAAAACTCTGCTGGGTATCCAATGTAACTAGCTATATCTTGTAGTTTGTGGGGGCCTAATGGGAATTGCTTCACAAACAGCACACAGAGAAATAGCCTACACCTGACACTGACGTTTTAACTTAATAATCCTTAGCTTCTGGAATCTGCATTTTTCCATCCATACAAAATCCCCCCTTTCATACTTCTTAAAATTAATTTTAGTCATGTTATAAAGTAATATGTTTTGATGTGACTTCTTTATAAACCATAATTTGAACATTTTCTTCAGGCCACCAACCAACTGTGCTCTGTCATCTCCCTGGCATTTCCAAATTTTATAGTTAAGATTTTTTTTAGAAAGGTATTATTTCTATGACTACATTTTCTTTTTTTTTCTATGCACACTGAGGGTTTTGTTCAGCTATTCAGAGGAATGAATATATATCATATTCATGGAAATGAGTGGAATTGGAAATTATTATACTAAGCAAATAAGTGAAAAACAAACATTACAAGTTTTCTGTCATACACACAATGCCTCTATCTATCTATCTATCCATCTACCTACCTACCTACCTGTTGATCTCTCTGTGTATACAATCATCAGTCTTTATATTATCTGTACATATGAAAATATAAGTGATATTATTAGGGGAAATTATATATAAAATGGAGGAAGGGAGCCAGGAGGTGGTGGCACATGCCTACTATTCCAGCATTCAGGACAGAGGCAGTTGTATCTCTGAGTTCCAATCTCATCTACAGAGCAAGTTCCAGGATAGTCCGGGACACACAGAGAAATCCTAGAGGAAGGGGGTGACAAGAAAGGATGATAGGAACAGCAGCAGCAACAGTAACAACAACAACAACAACAAAATTCAAGAAAGGAAACTATCACAATACATTCTTCTACTTGGAATACATACAAGAATATAACATAAGACAGAAATGAAGCTATTGTGGGGGGTGTACATTCTGAAACATGTAGGGAAACAGAGAGACAAGAGGTTATATATTAGAAAATCCAACATTTAACTTGTAGACAATGTTACAAAGAGGCTCACACTGAATTGTACATTTTCTTTTTTTAATTGAATTTATTGAGCAATACATTTTTCTCCCCTCCCCTCCCTTCTTCTCTCCTCCCCTTCAACCCTCTCCCAGGGTCTTTCAGGGTCCCTGTACTCCCAGTTTACGCAGGAAATCTTGTCTTTTTCTACTTCCCATGTAGATTATATCCATGTACATCTCTCTTAGAGTCCCCATTGTTGTCTAGGTTCACTGGAATTGTGAAATGTAGGTTAATTTTCTTTGTTTTCTGTCTAAAGGACTTTTGAGTGAGTATATATGATATTTGTCTTTCTGGATCTGGGTTACCTCACTCAATATGATGTTCTCTAGATCTGTCTATTTACCTCCAAATTTCAAGATGTCATTATTTTCAAACCTCATAATAGGTCTTCAAAAGACTTGCTCATTAGAAATGCTGATTTCCCATATTCCGGAAGAAACCAGTACTGTTAGCTCTGTGAAAATACTAACTGTTGTCTATTTGTCAAATGCTTCAATGATTTGTATCCACATCATCATCATCATCATCTGTGAAATATTCCAAAATATTCTTTTGTAAAACAGAACAATGCACAACAAATACATATCTCAATTTTAAATTCATAGTCCAATGCATTGTAATATTGTTACTCTTAAGCTGAAGAATGCTTTAATTTAAAAGAATTTGAAGAATTAGATAATATGAGTTTGCTAGTCTTACTAAATAACTTAGACTTTAACTTTTGCAGTGAGAGGAAGACAACTTTTTCAAGTATATTTATACCTAACCTGAGGTACTTGTTTATCAGTGATACTTTCATATGAAGGTTTTGTGTAATAATACTTATACACTTACAAATAGCATTACAAATTTTAGATTTTATTAAACTTAATGTTAATAATGCTTTTTAAAATTGTATGGCCAAAATTGCAAGGCTTGGAAAGGAAAGGTTATATATGCTTGCTTTTAGAAAAGTAACATAATATATTAACACATATGAAATGTATATTGCATAAAAGAATTCAATTTAAGTAATACTGCATGGAAAATTATATACATTTTACTTTATTCTGTAATGTAAAATCATTAATGAGGAAAATATGTGCTTTCTCAAGTGTTACTCTCTAGTGTCAAACTATAAAATAAACTTAATTATGTTTAGTTATAATACCTACTTTGCCAAAAAGTGTAGATTACATTTTGTAGTCTCCTAGGCTTCCTGAATTGATACTTTCATCTTGATTTGTTTCTTTTAAATTGCTGGTTTGTTTTGTTGAGACAATGTTGCTCTGTGTAGCAGTCCAGGCAGTCTTAGAACTCCCTCTGTAGACCAGGCTGGCCTCAATCTCAGAGATCTGCCTGCCTCTGCCCCTTTAGTACTGGGTTTAAAGGCATACACCACAATTGACTGAATGTTTGTTTTAACATATATCATCCTTTCAGGTGTTTATGTTTGCTCAAGGTTATAGGACTTAAAACAAACAGACAAAAAATCCTACTTCATTGTTAAATATGATGTAAGCAATATATGAAAACATAGCTTCATTAAAGTATTGTCCTATGTTACAACACTGAGATCAAAATGTTTAAATTATAGAAAGTCATTTCATTTGTTTGAAGCCACTATTATTTTAACATATCTTAGTCCATATATGTGGTATATAATAGCTGGTAAAAGTTATAGAATGAATGACTTCATAAAATTTAAACCATTGGAAATAGGGAAAGAGAACAGTAAAATGGCTCACGGGGTAAAGGTTGTTTGTTGCCAAGATCAGTGACCTAAATTTGATCCACAGGATCCACATGGTTGAAGGAGAAGACAATCTGTTAAAACTTGTCTTCTACACATACATTGTACATGCATACAAAATAAATTAACAAAAATTGTCATAAGTCAATATTAAAATGATACAAACAAAGCAGGGATTGAGGAAAACTTGGTTTCATGGACAGGTATACAATCACAGTATTTTTCCCTTTTATTTTATATATATATATATATATATATATATATATATATATATTAGACTATTCATCATTCAATTATAAAATATACATTACATGCATGTCTCAGTGGAAGAAGAGAGCGGTGATTTATGTCATAGTTCTTGAAATTTTAAATAGTTTAAATCTTAATTTTTTTTAGAAAAGCACAATACTGCAAGGCAGTGAAGCCACATTGAATTTTCTCTAGTTTCAGATTTAAATGCATTGTATTTAGAAGGATTATGTAAATCCTTGAGACAAACTCACTTAACTATAGATAAGTATGTTTAACTACATGTTAATAATTTATAAAACTCTTAGGATGTTTATAAAGGAAACCTGGATCATTAGTATGGTGGAAGAAACTTAGTAGGTTATTTACTATTCGTGATAAATAAATATATGGATGTGAAATACAAATAAATGATGAAAGTATACTCATAAAAGGTAGCTACTAGAATAGTCATTTATCTAATAAAATCCAATCCATGGTAGGTTGTAAGCCATTAGTCACTGTTTAAGAGTGTCAAGATTCTGAATGTATACTCAAACTTTTAAAATGACATTAAATATTCTCTTTTAAAATGTGTTCATTTTTGGGTGCAATTATTTTATAAAATTTACTTTGTAGTAATTTTGGAATAGCCCCATTCAAATAGCAAGACTGAAGAGCGACAAAATAGTTTGTGTTTATTTCTTTTCCCTTCATAATTCATATCTTTTATTCGGGTATTATACAGAAAAACTAAGGAATACAAGTATCTACACCTGCAAATAAATGTGAATTGCAGAAAAGATCTGAGAAAGCCACATATCTTGAAAACATACTCTGAGAATTTTTTTTTATTTTCTGTTGGCTAAGTGGTATGGATTAGTTGTCATTAGGGTTTGCAGCTATGAAACATCCATGTCATTGCTGGCCCAAAATGCATAAACATTTTATTTGTAAACTGTCACTTTCCTTACTGAATGAACTGTAACTTTAACTTCCAAGTTAAAACTGTAAAAGAGTTAAAAACATAAATAATGGAAAGTTTCACCATCTCTCCTCCATTGCCTAGAATAAAAATGCATGACAAAATGAATTAGTGTATTCAGTCATAGAATTATTCTCATCGATCATACTCACATATACACACACACATACATCCTAGTATTTATTATAAGAATATCACTCACTTTTACCCATTCCTCCTCTCTTTTTGATGATTTGCTCTAATTTTTATTCCTCAACTTGATTTTTTAAAACTAGGTTCTTCTTTCGTACAATATATCCCAACCACAGTTTCCCCTCCCTCCACTTCTAGCTCCACCTCCAGCACCTTCCCATTCACCCAGATCCACTCCCTCTCTGCTTCCTCTGCAGAAAGGAGGGGATCTCCAAGAGATGACTTCCAGACAGGACAACAGAAGATACAATAAGACAAGGCAAAACTCCTCATTTTGAGACTGGAAAGTCAACTCGCTATGAAGAAAAGTGTCCCAAGCACAGGATAAAGAGTCAGAGATCTGCCCATGTCCACTTTTAGGATTCTCACAAGGGTAGCAAACAAAGAGCCACAACATACACAAAGGACCTAGTGCAGATCCATGCAGGCCCCATGCGTGCCCCTTCAGTCTCTGTGAGCCCATGTGACTCCTGCTTAGCTGATTTGGTGGGACATGTTCTCCTGGTGTCTTACATTTCCTATCACTCCTACACAGTATTTCCTGCTCCTATTTTCACTCATCCATTATCCAATTGAGATTTCCAATTTAGACGCTCTATCCACATATCTGGCTGTGAGGCTCTGTTGCCATCAGTTGCTGGAGGAAGCCTCTTTGATAACTATAAGAAGAGGCACAAATCTATTACTATAGAAGAACGTCATTAGGAATCATTTCATGACTTTTTTTTGCCACTTGCGTTTGGTTCTACCATAAGTCTCTGGGCAATTCAGTCTCTGGTTCCTGGTCATACAGGTAGTGTAGGACATGGCCTTCTTCTCTTATTGTGGACAAGTTAAAGCAAAAGTTGATTGGCCACTTGCCCTTGTTCTGTGCCACCATATCTTTCAGGCAGAGCAGATTGTAGGTGGAGAATTGTGTGCCGGGGTTGGTGTCGAGGTATGTAGTTCCATAGCCTGCAGAGTACCTTCTTGCGATGAGACTAGAATGTAGAGGTGAATGTTACAAGCTTGCCCTGCTTGATTTCTCTATGGTCAGTGAGCTCAGTGGAAGTTGTCCTCAGCAACTGCTGTCAGTTTTCAGAGGATAACTTTTTTCCTAGCATCAGACTGGGTTGTTTACGCATCTCCATAGGACCTCTTTGGCCAACAAGAAAAGACAGTCCCACCACTAGTTGCCTTTTCTGACTACAAACGATGACCAGTTCAGACTCCCTACCCTCTATTGTGCGGAGTCCTCACTAGAGTCACCCTCATAGATTGCAGGAGTTTCTGCTGCACTAGGTTTCCATACCACCCCCTCAACTGCTCCTAATTCCAACAGTCCTAGTGACTTCTCATCACACCTATAGATCAATGAATCTCTTAACGCTTAGGAAAGAAACTTTTGTTTGCAGTCCATTTCAGTTAATATAGAGATCCACAACCGGTCAAGGTGCAGAGAACAAAGAGATTGGAAAGTACTCAGCCTTAAAGCAGTCATCTGGATCATGCCCCCTCTTCCTGATGCTCGGGGATCTTTGTTAAAGAGGAGGAGGAATGATTTTACGAGCCATAAAGAATAAATGACTCCAAGGAAACAATATTTTCTTGCATTGTTTACTGCAGTGCTACATTGCAATGCCAAAGCAGTTGCAAATATGAATTCTCAGCCATACAGAGAGTTAAGCTTAAGCCAGACAAAATTCCAACATGGAGGGGGAGTTGAGCAAGAAGTCCCACCCATATCTGAGTTCCACCCATACTGATAGTGCTTGGAGAGGCAAAATCAGTTTTCTTTAAATCGTAGCCTCTGGCATGTTTATCATACTCCAGTGAAGGCCACATACCCAAGAGTATATGGAAGCAGAAGTTGGACATAATGGCCTTTATTTTAAAATAGAAAAGGACACAAATGGGTAGGGTTTGAAGAATGTGATGGATCTGAAAGAATTATGGGAAGACGCTGACTATTATTAAATATATTATTAAATATTTATTATTAATAATATTAAATACATTTAAATAATATTAAACACTAAATAATTATTAAATATTAAATGTATCTATAGTATATATAGTAAACATATTTTATAAGTGCATGTGAAAATGCACACAAAAATCTACACACAGAAAAATATATATACACGTACTTTAATATAATGAAAACTATCATTATACTTGGTATTGAAGTGATATAGGCCACAATATTTATCCATGCAGAGTTTAAACTAACACAAAAGAAAACCTGCTAAGATCATAGCAGCATGCAAATATCTAACAACGAGGGTTGGATAGCTGTTTTATAAAATATCTAAAATATTAAATGCAGTGTAATTATTAAAATGAATAAATAATGGGGATTACTGTTTACAAAAATCATTTTATCTACATATGATCTCTTATTTGTTTAAGCCTTGTGGATTTTTGTCTATGAAAATTGCTTATATCATATAAAAGGATGTTCGTCTTACTTTCTTTTCTATTACTGTGAGGAGACATCATAACAAAGGCATTGTTTTTTTTTTTTTTTTTGGTTTTTCGAGACAGGGTTTCTCTGTGGTTTTGGAGCCTGTCCTGGAACTAGCTCTTGTAGACCAGGCTGGTCTCGAACTCACAAAGAACCGCCTGCCTCT